>NW_026045785.1:0-87705 GCF_023898315.1 Schistocerca nitens
CTCACAAAATTGCCCGCCGCAAACAAAACGGGCGCCGCCTGCGCAACATCGGCACCGGCCAACCGAGCGCCGCCGCCCCTCGCCGCTTACGCGAGGGGGGCTGACCGCCGTCCGCAACTACAGACACACCGAATCTGCCTCCAAGCACACACGACAGCCGACCTCCTACATTTATACGCCGCAAGCCACCCAACGGTGTGTGGCGGAGGGCACTTTTTACGTTACGTGCCACTGTCGTCATTGCCTCCCTTTGCCGTTCCAGTCGCGTATGGTTCGCGGGAACAACGACTGTCTGAAAGCCTCCGTGCGCGCTCGAATCTCTCTACTTTTACTACATTCGGGATCTCCTCGGGAGGTATATACGTACGGGGAAGCAATATATTCGATACCTCATCCGGAAACGCACCCTCTCGAAAACCTGGCGAGCAAGCTACACCGCGATGCAGAGAGCGCCTCCCTTGCAGAGTCTGCCACTTAACTATCACGGTTACCACATAACCCTGTGACGAAACGTTGGACCTTTCTCTATCTCCTCCGTCAACCCGACCTGCTACGCATCCCACACTGGTGGGCAACACTCACGTATGGGTCGGTCGAACGCGTGTTTTTGTAAGCCACCTCCTTTGTTGATGGACTACATTTTTGCTAAGCATTCTCCCAGTGCATCTCAACCTGGTACCCGCCTTACCAACAATTACTTTTATCTGATCATCATTCCACTTCCAAATCATTCCGCACGCATACTCCCAGATACATATTTTACAGACGTCACAGCTACCAGTGTTTGTCCCGCTATCATATAATCAATCATACAATAAACGATCCTTCTTTCTGTATATTCGCAATACATCACATTTGTCTATGTTAAGGGGACAGTTGCCACTCCCTGCACCGGGTGCCTATCCGCTGCCGATCGTCCTGCAACCTCTCTGTATACTACATACAGCACATCATCCGCGAAACGACGCATGGAACGTCCGGCACTATCTACTAGCTCATTTATATGATATGAATTGTGAAAAGCAATGGTCCCATAACACTCCCCCGTGGCACGCCAGGGGTTACTTTAACGTCTGTAGACGTCTGTCTCTCCATTGATAACAACATGCTGTGTTCCGTCTGCTAACATCTCGTCAATCCAGCCACACAGTTGGTCTGATATTCTGTAGACTCTTACGTCGTTTATCAGGCGACGGTGCGGAGCTGTATCGAACGCCTTCCGGACGTCAACGACAATGGCATCCACCTGGGAGCCTGTATCTCATATTTTCTGGGTCTCATGCGCAAATAAAGCGAGCTGGGGGTCTCACACACGATCGCTGTTTCCGGAATCCAACATGGATTCCTACATAGTAGACTCTGGAGTTTCCACAAACGACATGATACTCGAGCAAACAACATGTTCTACAACACATCGACGTCAGAGATATGGGTCTATGGTTTTTGCGCATCTGCTCGACGACTGGGACTACCTGTGCTCTTTTCCAATCATTTGGAACCCTCCCTTCCTCTCCAGAGACTTGCGGTACACGGCTGTTAGAAGGGGGGCAGGTTGTTTCGCGTACCCTGTGTAGGAATCGCGAATTGGTAATCCCGTCGGGTCCGGCGGACTTTCCCATTCCTCCTTGGACACTTATTTCGATGTCAGCCGGTTTCTCGTTCGTGCGAGCATTTAGAGACGGAACTGCAGTGCGGTCCGTCCTCTGTGAAACAGCTTTGGAAACAGGTGTTTAGGTATTTCACAGCTTTACGCGTGTCATCCTCTGTTTCAATGCCATCACCATGCCGGAGTGTCTGGATATGCTGTTTCGAGCCACTTACTGATTCAACGCAAGACCGGAACGTCCTAGCATTTTCTGTCAACGTCGGTACATAGGGTTTGTTCTACTTTCGAATTCACTGAACGCTTCACGCATAGCCCTCCTTACGCTCACACTTTGGACATCGTTTAGCTTCTGTTTGTCTCGGAGGTTTTGGCTGCGTTTAAACTTTGGGTGAAGCTCTCTTTGCTTTCGCAACAGTTTCCTAACGTTGTTGTTGTAGTATACCACGGTGGGTTTTTTTTCCCATCCCTCACAGTTCGACACTCGGCACGTACCTGTCTAAAAACGCATTTTTACCATTGCCTTGCACTTTCTCCATGAACACTCAACATTGTCAGTGTCGGAACAGGCATTTGCCTTTTCATCTGTCGGGTCGTCTGCAAATCTGCCTTCTATTACTCTTGCTAGCCAAAACAGATAGATACACCGTCCTCCCTGCAACGGCCTTATGATCACTGCGTCCCTGTTCTGCACATACAGAGTCGAAACACGTTCGGGTCTGTTTGTCATCCGTAGGTCCACGATGTTATCTCCACGAGTCGGTTCTCTGTTCATTTTGCTCGAGGTGATTTTCGGACAGTGCACTCAGTATAATGTCACTCGATGCTCTCTGTCCCCCTACCACCCGTCCTGAACATCATCTGAGTGTCCCAGTCTATATCGGGTAAATTGAAATCTCCACCTAAGACCCTAACATGCTGAGGAAAATGTATGTGAAATGTGTTTCCAAAATCCGTCTCTCCGTTGTTCTGCCACTAATGCTGCTGCGTCGGGAGGTCGGTCAAAGGAGCCAATTATTATTAAACCTAGCTCGGTTGTTGGGTGTAACCTCCACCCACAATATTTCACAGGAACCATCCACCTCTACTTCACTACAGGATCAAAACTACTACTCAAACAGCGACGAACACACCACCACCGGTTGCATGCAATCGAGCCTTTCTAAAACACCGTCTGTACCTTTGTGACAATTTCGGCAGAATTTATCCCTGGCGTCAGCCAGCTTTCTGTACCTTATCACGATTGCAGAGCTTCGGTGCTTTCTCTGTCAGCGCTTGCGGTTCCGGTACTGTACCAACGCAGCTTCGACAGTTGACAATTAACAAACGATACCGATTGCTGCTTGGTCCCCGCACCCGTTGAGGCTGCTGTTGCCCCCTTTCTGTACTTGCCCAAGGCCATCTAACCTAACAAAACCGCCCAGCCCACGCCACACAACCCCTGCTACCCGTGTAGCCGCTTGTTGCGTGTAGTGCTCTCCACCTAAGACTATAACATGCCTTCGACATTCGCAGTGTACAACACCTTAGGTTAGGGTTGGCGTCGCTTGGGTTAGGTTAGGTTACGTTAGGTGGACGTGGGTTAGGTTAAGGGTTAAAGTTAGGTTAGGCGTCAAAGTTAGGTTAAGCGTTCGGACGTGAGGCGTCAGGTGGCCGCACCTACCTTACGGCCGGACATCTTAGGTTAGGCTAAGGGCGCCGAGGTCACGTTACGTTCACCTTCGGGCGCCACACGTAGCTGTCACAGGTAGGTAGTAGTTCGGTCGGTCGGTCGTCGGCAAGCCGCAAAAAACTACAGACGACGTCGACAACAAGACCGAGCAGGAGGCAGATATATACCGAGCGCCAAAGAGACCGACCACACACACACACACACACACACACACAAAACAACAAACACCACCCACCGGCCAAAGGGGCACCAAAAAAACCCACAAAGCCGAGCACCACACGTCGCGACCAGAGGCAACCCGCAACCGCAACGGCGCTTTCCGCACCGGGCCGGATGCACGTACGACAACACCGCTACCCGTACACAAGGCCTCCCATTGCACACAGCCGCTCTGTGTTCAACATCATCAATGGCGCGCCCGCGGCTCGTCGCGGTCGCAGCCATGACGCCGCCGCCACTTTTGCACCAACACATTCACGCACCGCAAAACAGCTCGCCGACCCACCGACACAGCACAGCCGACAAACAAAAACAACCGCGGCGGCGGCAACAAAACAAAACAAACACCTCGCACCAAGCGTCCGACAGAAAACAAACGGACAGGCACACAGGCCTCTGCTAACGACCACGACACAGCGGCACGCTGCCCCTTTCCCGCCACTCTCGATTCACAGCGCACGCGACCCCGTCGTCGACGACGACACGCGACGGGCTCGCTTCCCGCAACCTACACCTTTCCGCCACTACGCACGGCTCCACCCGACGCCCGTCGCAACGGCACTACTGCACGCACTATCACCCCCGCCGCCGCCGCCGCCGCCGCCGCCTCCTCCTCTCTCCCCCTTCCCGTACACAACAACACAGCCAAAAACACACTCACGACCCAAACATAACAACATGGCACGTGCATCGGCGCACACCCCCAACCAGTCACCGTCGACACAACCACACGCAAGGCACGGAAAAACCGGCGTCCTTCCACGTTGCCATCAAAGCAGCACAAACAACCACACAGGAGGAACCACCAACAACTGCCGGCCGGCCGGCAACCACCAAACGCACATTCCCGCTCGCCACCACACACCTCTCGGCAGCCGTTTCGCAAAGACATGACATGACATGACGCGACATCATCGCATCACGGGCGACGCACGCACACCGACCCACTTTCCCGCCCGTCTCTCTCTCTCTTTTTCTTCCGACGCCTTCGGCCGAGCACACACGTACGTGGCACAACGCCCAACACAGTCACACACAGTCGACAGGCGCACGCCCAGGCACGCAACGACGCAGCGCAGCAAAGGCGCCCGCGACACATACCTCCTCTCCCGTCTCGCCGCCGACCGCCAGCCAGCCACTCGCAATGTGCACTGGCCAACCGGACACACGTCCACCGCGCCGCCTCCGACCACCCGCCAGGGGGCGCTCACGTCCGCGACAACAGCGCGGCCCGCCGCCGGGCGGGCCCAGCCCGGCCCAGGCGGCGCGCGCTGCTCTGCACTCGGCGCGCCGCGCCACACATCCTGCTGCAGACCGGGCTCGTCTCTCTGTACGCGTCTGCGTCTGCCCGCATCTCATCTTCCTGCGCATCAACACAAACGAGGCCACGTGAGCAAACCCCCGTCACAACGCCACATCACGCACTGCCTTGTCGACCGCCTAAATAAATGCACTCACCCACCAGCCATCCGCTTCGTCCTCTTCTTGCTTACTCGTTGTTCGTCGTTGTTGCTGCTGCACCAGCACCAGCACCAGCACCGGCGGCGGCGGCGGCGGCGGCGGCGGCGGCGGCGGCGGCGGCGGCGGCGGCGGCGGCGGCAGCGGCAGCGGCAGCGCACACAGCCCCCAGCCGGCCGCATCCGAGGGGGCCCCGCCGCCAGCGTCGCCTCCTTGGGCACAGGTGCGGTGCTGTGGCCGCCCATCCAACCGCATTTGCTGGCCGTCCCAGCCGCCAGGCAGGCGTTCCCACTGCCGCGCACCGCCTCTGCTGCAGAAGACGAACAAACGAAACGTACAAACATACACGCACCCGAAGCGTGGCCACACACGGACGGGACCGACAGGCTCCAAGGCGACCAAACGATGGAAAAACAAACACAAAAACAAAAGACACGCGAGCGAGCGAGCAAGCACGCAGTCGCCTCGCCTCTGTCCTCCCGCCCCCGCCCTTCTCCCCACCACATGCCCACAAACACCACCGCCTGCCCGCATCTCCACATTCGCCCCCTCCATTTGTTCCCTTGCGTTCGTTCCTTCCTTCCTTCCATGTGTCTGCGTGCGCGGCGCCTCTCCAACATCCGCCGTCCGTCCGTCCCGTTTTCGCCGTACCACACGCCACCGTCGGCGCCGCCTCGCCTCCTCCCAGTCCACCACCGCCGCCGCCCCTGTCCGCCCCGCACACCACCATACACCGCTGCTTGTCCCGGCCGTTGCCACCAAAGGCGCCAGCCGCAAACCGCGCCAAACGCCGCAGCGCGCGTGCGTCCTTCCTTCTTGCTTGCTTCTCCGTGCCGACGCTGCCTCTATTCCCGCACCCATTCGGCCGACAAGCACTGGCGTCGACGACACAGCCGTTGGGCTCCGGCACTGCGCGTACCGGAGTTACACGCGCACCCCCCCTCGCGAACGCACGACTCATTCTCTTTGTTGTTTCTCCTCTTTCTTACGTCTTCGTTTCTTGTTTGTTTGTTTGTTTGTTTTTTTTTTTTTCCTCCCACCGCCGCATGTGACACAATGGCCTCCCTCCCCCTTTCGTTCGTTGTCGCCGCTTTGTTTCTCTTTCTCATTGGTGCACGTCCGACGCGCTCCATTTCCACCACACCACGGCCATCGGCCTCCTCAACGGGCAGGCGCAGTGTGCCATTCTCCGGCGCACAAGCACACCGCGCGGCTCGCTCTCCTCGCCCCCACGCCACGCCACGCCACGCAGCACAAATGATGCTGTCTCGCAACACGACACACGGTGCGCACACCCCCGACCACGCGGCTCTTAAAAGGCATGGCACCGGCGACATGCGCCGCCCCGGCCCGCATCCGTCGTCTCACGTTCACTGCCGGCCGCGTCTGAGGCTACAACCGCACCACAACAACGGTCCCCTCCCGGCAACACATTTGTTGCACAAACACAACCGCCGAGCGCAGCGCGAGCCACCCACACGCGCCCTCCCCGTCTTTAAAAGCCTCCGCGTCTCCTTTCTCCTTTCGCGCCCCTCCCATCTCCCGAATATGCCAGCAGCGGTGCCACTACCGCGAAACGGACACGCCTTCCGGGCCACATGCAAGGGCACGCCCACCACCAACTACTGCCATATTCGCGGACGCAGTTAGGCAACACGCAACGCACTCTCCACCTACTTTCTCTCTCTCGTCCATTCTCTTTAAAACACACGAACCAACCAACCACGGCTAACACACTTTTTCGCGACACCTTTGACTGCGTTATCTTGACCGTGACGGCAGCTATCGACCTTCCAATTCCCCACTAAACACACACACACCCCTACATACACACCCTTCGCTACACCGGACAACAACAGCGTACACAACAGGAGGGCACACGAAACGGCAGGCAAGGGCAACGCATTCTCATAGATTCCTCCTCCGAGCCATGTCGGCGAACGTTTCATCCGGGAAGGCAATGCAATTCAGCCGTCACCACGGCCGACACCTGCAGCCGCGCCGTAAACGCCTTTCAGTGCGGCTGCAATGCACGGGAACGTTCCGTTGCTATAGACAGCGCCTCTCCGTTTTTCCCTGCTTCGTTTTCCGGTGATTGCTTCTCCATTTTGTTTGTTTTATTACTTTCCGTTCCCCTCCTCCACCATTGTTTCCGTCCCCAACAGTTTTGCTCATTCCACACGTTCTGCCCAGACACGACACTCGACCGATCAAAGGTCAGCCTTTCGTCACCGTTCGCGGCGCCGACGGTGCCACAGTGCGACTGGTGTGAACACCGACACGTTGCCATGACGCCGGTGTACCGCGCCGATATTGACAGTTACTCAGAGCCGCCGGATCGGATCACATCACCGACACACCTGCCATTTCACACCGGGGGACACAGACCAACGAAACGCGTGTACGCCCATAACAACAAACAACGACCGTCGTCGTCTAGCCTCACGCTTACTGTACTCAACCGAACACACGTGCACCGTGAATGACGTGCGTGCGCACAACAGTCCAATCAATCATCAGTCAAACTGCAGAAACGGCTATCATCAAATCAAGGGCCAAATAGGTACACCACCGTGCGTGTCGCCTACCCCACCCGCCCGTACATTTCTTGGCGACTTCGTAATGGATGATAGTACGACACGTCCATTTAAAACGTCACCAACACACACACACCAACGCGCCGTACAGCAAAGGGAATAGTCGACGGCAACACAACATTTCACCCTCGCCATCATGTATGATGTGACAACAGACGGCCGTAACGGTGACATCCAACAATCAATCAATCGCGAGGACTTTCAATTGCAGTCACGTGACTAACCGGGCAGACGGAGACAAAGACATGAATCAGCGCCACAGACAGCACCAACACCTCCTATCGATCTATCTGTGTGTCGACAAACAACCACGCCAAGACTCGTGCACGCATTCCACGTCACACCGGCGGCAACCAAACCCTCGCGGCCGTACCCCAGTAACCACAACCACAACCACATTCGAGACCACACCACCACGGCACAGCAGCACCACCAGCTGCCTCGCAACCAACCAAACCGGGTAGCTATGCCGCCCCTCTCACTCACTCACTCACTCACTCACTCACACACACACAAACAATTCCGCTCTTCCCGCAAAGGCAATTTGGTGGCCCTGAAAAGGGCCGTTTTGCCGCTCTCGCAACGGAGGGAGCTTCCTTCCTTCCTTCCTTCCTTCCTTCCTTCCTTCCTTCCTTCCAAGAGCCGAAGTAACAACCTCCTCCTTACTTGGAGCTCGTGTACTTGGTCACCGCCTTCGTGCCCTCGCTCACGGCGTGCTTGGCCAGCTCGCCAGGCAGCAAGAGCCGCACAGCCGTCTGGATCTCGCGGGACGTGATGGTCGAGCGCTTGTTGTAGTGCGCCAGGCGAGACGCCTCGGCCGCAATGCGCTCGAAAATGTCGTTCACGAAGCTGTTCATGATGCTCATCGCCTTCGACGAGATGCCCGTGTCGGGGTGCACCTGCTTCAGCACCTTGTAGATGTAGATGGCATAGCTCTCCTTCCTCTTGCGCTTCTTCTTCTTGTCGCCCTTCGAAATGTTCTTCTGCGCCTTGCCGGCCTTCTTGGCGGCCTTCCCGCTAGTCTTGGGCGGCATCTCGAACGTACAACAACAGGCAGCAAGCGCTCCGCTCTAGTCAGCGTCTCCCCACACAGTGGCACCCGCCGCTACCGCAACACCGCACCTTTACCAGCTCGCCCTGTTGCGGCCGCCGACCAATGGGGCGCGCGCGCAACCGGCCGCCGCACCCGAGCCCATAAAGGGACCCCCACCCCGCCGCCGCCGGCACTCGCTCGGCGGACGCTGGAGACTGCGGACGGAGCGCACGGGCACGCTGTACACGTGGCAGCTGAAGAAGCCGGCGCGCACGCACCTCCACACGCAGGCGAACATGGCTGTACGCAGGAAGGGCAGCAAGATTGCGGCCGCGATCGAACTCCTTGTCGATGCGATCGGGAAGGACCGCGGTCGCAGTCGCCGCCACAAGAAGAAGCAGCGCACTGAGCAGCAATGCTTCAAGTGCCAGAAGATGGGGCACATCGCCAAAGTGTGCAGGGGCACTCCAGCGTGTTTGAAGTGTGCCGAGGCACACGACACACGCGACTGCACCAAGCCTCGCGACGCGGCTGCCAAGTGCGTGAATTGCGGCGGTGCCCACGCCGCAAACTCGCGCAGCTGCGCCTACGTGCGGGGCTACAGAGACAAGATGGCCGCCCCACGCCCAGCAGAGGTGCCTGGCGTCGAGACGGACGTCCCGCCCCCCCGTTCCCGCGGGGGTGGCGGACCGTGCCGTCGCGAAGCCACCACAGACGACGCACTGGCCGCCTTCCACACGGCCCTCGCGGCCGAGAGGGCCGCCATGAGGGAGGAACTCGTGGCTGTTCACCGCCAGCTGCAACAGCTGCGTGAGGAGCTGCGGGTCCTCAGGAAGACGCCAAACCCCACTGCGAGTCGGCCAACGGGGGTCGACGCCTCCACCCAGACGGTGCCACCCGAGCCGCCAGTTGATGTGACGGGCGGCGCGGAGGCACCTATGGAGATCGAAGTGGTGCAGCCTGCTCTCCCTCCTGACGGGGAGGTCGAGCCGCGGGCTCACGACGAGGAGACGCACACGGAGACACCCCCAGCTGCCGCGGCGGAGACAGAAGGCCGGCCGCTCAGTACGGACCTCAGCTTGGACCCTGTGCTGCAGGTGTTCGCGTCTCTTCATAACGGGACATACCAGTTCTCCCGTCCAGTCACTCCACCCCACAGGACGAAGACCACTTCTTCGCAACCCGAAGAAGCGGTAACAGACGAAGAGCTGCCCCTCCCGCTCCCAGACGAGCGGAGCGTGCAGCCTTTCCTCAAGAAGATCGTGGCGTCGCTGAAGGACGGGTCGTACCCTCACGGGGACAACCCATACCCCTTCACGCCGGCGCCCGCGAAGCCACCACCGCCTCACCAACCGTGTGACCTCAAACACATGCGGTGCATCTTGCATGAGGCCGTAACCAGGAAGGAGCTGAAACTGCTCAACAGCCGCCCCATCTTCACCCCTTCGGACTGGGAACACATCACCCGGGTCACAGAGAAGTGGGTGAAGGAGGAGTGGCGCTCCGGCAGGCGTCAGCCTGCCCCAGAAGACATACCAATGCATGACTACTTCGCTAGTCTAAACTCAGCGGGGTAGCCGAGGCCGATTCCAACGAGAGGCCACAAATACAACAACAACAACAGAGGAATCAAGGAGGAACAGCAGCACTGCTGCTTAGCCTCCACCATCTCCGGACTGAGGAGGTCCGTGATTTTCAAGCAAGCGAAGCGAAGCGCCGCCGGCACACGCACGCACTCCGCTGCTCGACTCGCTGCGGCTCGCACCGTTACGGTTACGTGTTTAGCGCTTACGCCACTAGCCAAACGCCATGTCCGGACGCGGAAAGGGAGGCAAAGTCAAGGGCAAGTCAAAGTCCCGCTCAAGCAGGGCTGGGCTCCAGTTCCCGGTCGGCAGAATCCACCGCCTCCTGCGCAAGGGAAACTACGCCGAGCGCGTCGGCGCCGGGGCGCCCGTCTACCTCGCCGCCGTCATGGAGTACCTCGCGGCTGAGGTGCTCGAGCTGGCCGGAAACGCGGCCCGCGACAACAAGAAGACGCGCATCATCCCGCGCCACCTGCAGCTCGCCATCCGCAACGACGAGGAGCTCAACAAGCTCTTGTCGGGCGTCACCATCGCACAGGGTGGTGTCCTGCCCAACATCCAGGCCGTCCTGCTGCCAAAGAAGACCGAGAAGAAGGCCTAAACAGGGACCGCGGCGCTGCGCTTGCGTGCTCCCTGCACGCAAACGCAAACGCGCCTTTGCCTTGCCGGCTCGCCTCACAACAATCGGCCCTTTTCAGGGCCACCACACAAACCTACGTCCAAAGCAAAGTTTCCGTCGTCCTCGCCGCACTTTACAACAACGTCCACAGCGCCGGCGCACGTCCGCCATCTTGTCCACAGCCCGTGTGGCCGAACACACACACATTTTTTCTGCACCCCTCCACGCACGCACAGTCGCGTTCCAAACAACGACAACGACATCAATACACCAATAATGTGATGTGATCATTGTTAATATGTTCATAATTAAAAGAGCGCGTAACGGCCCGACGACGGACGACACGCGGGCCGCCGCGCGCGCTCTCCAAACACACAGGCACAGGACAAACCAAACCAAACCAAACAGCTGATCCGATCGATGATCCGGCCCGCGCCACAAACAAACCACGCACACACCGGACTCAGCCGCGCCCTCCCGCATCCATCATCACACACGTCACGTCGAAACTCCAAACGGAACGCACGCACGCAAAGCAACAGAGGCGCACAACAACAACAACAACAACAACAAACACACACACACAGAGGCAGGCAGGCAACACAGACCCTTTCGCACTTTTCAATTTCCGAACAGTGTGGTGGCCCTGAAAAGGGCCGTTTTTCGTCTCTCCCACCAAGCACGGGCAACGGCACGGCCGCGGGAAGGCCACAGCACAGCACACCGGCTGCCTGCCTAACCGCCGAAACCGTACAGGGTGCGCCCCTGCCTCTTCAGGGCGTACACCACGTCCATGGCCGTCACAGTCTTGCGCTTGGCGTGCTCAGTGTACGTCACCGCGTCGCGGATCACGTTCTCCAGGAACACCTTCAGCACTCCGCGGGTCTCCTCGTAGATCAGACCAGAGATGCGCTTCACGCCGCCCCTGCGAGCCAGGCGGCGGATGGCGGGCTTCGTGATGCCCTGGATGTTGTCGCGCAACACCTTGCGGTGCCGCTTGGCGCCACCCTTGCCCAGCCCCTTTCCTCCCTTGCCGCGGCCTGTCATTCTTCCTCCTCCTCAAGCAACAAAAAAAGCACAAGCGGCAGCTCCTCACCCGGCGCTAGCGAGTCGGCTACGGTGCGCCGTGAGCGCGCGCCGCCCCCCTATATAGACTCTGGCCCGCCCTCCCCCCACCACGCGCACCGAGGGCATATAAGCGCAGCACGGGCCCGCGCGGGCCCGTTGTCAAGGCAGCACCGGACGCTTCGCTACCGCACGCACCGCTAACCGCTATGGCCCGCACAAAGCAAACGGCCCGCAAGTCCACCGGCGGAAAGGCGCCGCGCAAACAGCTCGCCACCAAGGCGGCGAGGAAGAGCGCGCCCGCCACCGGCGGCGTCAAGAAGCCCCACCGCTACAGGCCGGGCACCGTCGCCCTGCGAGAAATCAGGCGCTACCAGAAGAGCACAGAGCTGCTCATCCGCAAGCTGCCGTTCCAGCGCCTAGTGCGCGAGATCGCCCAGGACTTCAAGACCGACCTGCGCTTCCAGAGCTCCGCAGTCATGGCCCTGCAGGAGGCCAGCGAGGCCTACCTCGTCGGCCTCTTCGAAGACACCAACCTGTGCGCAATCCACGCCAAGCGCGTCACCATCATGCCCAAGGACATCCAGCTCGCGCGCCGCATCCGCGGCGAGCGCGCCTAAACCGCTTAGCCGCGGCACGGCACCGCACGCGCGCAACACAAAAAAAACGGCCCTTTTCAGGGCCACTAACATCTCTCCGTCGCGAGCAAAACTTTTGTCGGTCTTGCCGCCCAGCCTCTCTCTCTAGCCCCGTTAAAACAACCACCACAATTCCCCACCCTCCCTCCCGTACACAGCCGCTCTCGCCAACAATCACAATCGACGTCATCCCACCCCACCCCTTCAAATACACACAAACAAACAGCCGGACGACGTCACCACGGGTGGCTGGCCGCCGCCGTCTCCGAGGCGCCACCGCGCCTTCCCAATTCCCGCCGGCCACTTCCACGTCTCAACGTCCCCGTCCCCCTTTCACACAGAGAGGACACACACATAACAAACAAGACGCGCCATCCGCAAAGCAAGCAAACAAACAGAGTCTCCAGAAACATGAGAAACCAACCGTCGGCCGCCGCACAAAATACAAAACACAAAACAAAACGGCCACAACCGCTCCGCTACCGCGCGCCGCCGCCTACCGCCACCGGCCCCACAATCCAACCACCACGGCACGCACACAGTACCCACAAGGGTCATACAGAAACGCCACACAAACACCAACCAACCCCACACACACACACACACACACACACACACACCCCGGCGCATGCACGCACGGCCACCCAAACAAGACAACACAACGCGCCAAGCACGACAATCAACGCCTTCCCGACGTCCTCTGATGGCCCTGAGAAGGGCCGTTTTGGGCCGCGCGCAGCCGTGCCATCGCGCGCCACTAGACGACGCGGGGGAGGGGGGTGGGGGACGACGGGGTCAAGCGCCAGCCCTTCCCTTCCTTCCCCTTTCCTTTCTTTACTTTAACTTCACTTCTTCTTCTTGGGCGAAGCCTTCGCCTTAGACGGCGTCGTCGCCTTCTTCGGGCGCGGCGCCTTCGGCTTCTTCGTCGGAACCTTCGCGGCCTTCTTCGCCTTCGACGGCGACTTGGCCTTGGCCGGCTTGGCCGCAGCCGCCTTCTTCGCACCCGCGGGAGCCGCCGACGCCGCAGACGCCTTCTTGGCGGCGCCCGCCTTCCGACCGGTCGCCGCCTTCACGCCACCAGCCTTCTTTGCGCCGGCCGCACGGGCGCCCTTCTTCTCCTTGCTGGCCGGAGCGGCGCGCTTCTTCTTCGCACCGCCGGCACGGGCCTTGCCGCCCTCGGCCGCCCCGCCGCCGGCGCCGGCAAGCTTGAAAGAGCCGGACGCGCCCTTCCCCTTCGTCTGCACCAGCTCGCCAGCCACGACGGCCGACTTGAGGTACTTCTTGATAAAGGGCGCCAGCTTCTCCGCGTCCAGCTTGTAGTGCGCGGCAATGTACTTCTTGATCGCCTGCAGCGACGAGCCGCCGCGCTCCTTCAGACTCTTGATGGCGGCCGTCACCATCTCAGAGGTGCGCGGGTGCGCAGGCTTGGCGCGCGGCTTCTTCGCAGACGCCGCAGACTTGGCCTTCTTCGTCGTGCCGGTGGCGGCGGGTGCCGCAGCAGTCTCGTTCGTAGCCGCCTGATCTGCCATTATTTCGACGACGCGCGTACACACACGAGAGCGAGAGCGAGAGCGGCAGGCGGCAAGCACGGCGGCAGAGAATAGCCGCCGCGCCGCCAGGCCCAGCCAGTGTCGCGGGCGGGCGCGGACGGCCGAGAGAGCGGCCGCCACTCTGCGCGCCGCCGCGCCGCGCCTCCCGCGCTTGCTACCGCCCAACGTCCGACAGCCTGTGCGGACCAGCCCCAAACCTGCGCCGCAACCACCCGCGCCGTTCAAACCACCGAGGATGGGGCTACACACGGCCACACCACAGTCGCCAACCAGTCGCCACGGCAGCGCCGCAAACCACGGCCAAACTGCAGCTACCGCGCGCTACAGCCTGGCTCGGCCCGCCGAGAATCGCCGCCCCCGCCCACATGCCGCCCCCACAGCCCCAGCCGACGACCCGCCACAATGGCCAAACCTTCGGCAAAAGTGCCACACCGTCGCCGCGCCAGCCCGGCCAGCGCGGCCGCCGCCACAGCCACACAAGCGGAGGCGTGCGGCGATGCCGGCCGTGCAAACGCACCTCCGCCGCCCCATCGCCCTCCCACCGTTTCCCGATCGGCCCGCAGCCGTCGGGCCACCTCGCCCGCCAACATTCGCGCCCCTTTCTCACAAAATTGCCCGCCGCAAACAAAACGGGCGCCGCCTGCGCAACATCGGCACCGGCCAACCGAGCGCCGCCGCCCCTCGCCGCTTACGCGAGGGGGGCTGACCGCCGTCCGCAACTACAGACACACCGAATCTGCCTCCAAGCACACACGACAGCCGACCTCCTACATTTATACGCCGCAAGCCACCCAACGGTGTGTGGCGGAGGGCACTTTTTACGTTACGTGCCACTGTCGTCATTGCCTCCCTTTGCCGTTCCAGTCGCGTATGGTTCGCGGGAACAACGACTGTCTGAAAGCCTCCGTGCGCGCTCGAATCTCTCTACTTTTACTACATTCGGGATCTCCTCGGGAGGTATATACGTACGGGGAAGCAATATATTCGATACCTCATCCGGAAACGCACCCTCTCGAAAACCTGGCGAGCAAGCTACACCGCGATGCAGAGAGCGCCTCCCTTGCAGAGTCTGCCACTTAACTATCACGGTTACCACATAACCCTGTGACGAAACGTTGGACCTTTCTCTATCTCCTCCGTCAACCCGACCTGCTACGCATCCCACACTGGTGGGCAACACTCACGTATGGGTCGGTCGAACGCGTGTTTTTGTAAGCCACCTCCTTTGTTGATGGACTACATTTTTGCTAAGCATTCTCCCAGTGCATCTCAACCTGGTACCCGCCTTACCAACAATTACTTTTATCTGATCATCATTCCACTTCCAAATCATTCCGCACGCATACTCCCAGATACATATTTTACAGACGTCACAGCTACCAGTGTTTGTCCCGCTATCATATAATCAATCATACAATAAACGATCCTTCTTTCTGTATATTCGCAATACATCACATTTGTCTATGTTAAGGGGACAGTTGCCACTCCCTGCACCGGGTGCCTATCCGCTGCCGATCGTCCTGCAACCTCTCTGTATACTACATACAGCACATCATCCGCGAAACGACGCATGGAACGTCCGGCACTATCTACTAGCTCATTTATATGATATGAATTGTGAAAAGCAATGGTCCCATAACACTCCCCCGTGGCACGCCAGGGGTTACTTTAACGTCTGTAGACGTCTGTCTCTCCATTGATAACAACATGCTGTGTTCCGTCTGCTAACATCTCGTCAATCCAGCCACACAGTTGGTCTGATATTCTGTAGACTCTTACGTCGTTTATCAGGCGACGGTGCGGAGCTGTATCGAACGCCTTCCGGACGTCAACGACAATGGCATCCACCTGGGAGCCTGTATCTCATATTTTCTGGGTCTCATGCGCAAATAAAGCGAGCTGGGGGTCTCACACACGATCGCTGTTTCCGGAATCCAACATGGATTCCTACATAGTAGACTCTGGAGTTTCCACAAACGACATGATACTCGAGCAAACAACATGTTCTACAACACATCGACGTCAGAGATATGGGTCTATGGTTTTTGCGCATCTGCTCGACGACTGGGACTACCTGTGCTCTTTTCCAATCATTTGGAACCCTCCCTTCCTCTCCAGAGACTTGCGGTACACGGCTGTTAGAAGGGGGGCAGGTTGTTTCGCGTACCCTGTGTAGGAATCGCGAATTGGTAATCCCGTCGGGTCCGGCGGACTTTCCCATTCCTCCTTGGACACTTATTTCGATGTCAGCCGGTTTCTCGTTCGTGCGAGCATTTAGAGACGGAACTGCAGTGCGGTCCGTCCTCTGTGAAACAGCTTTGGAAACAGGTGTTTAGGTATTTCACAGCTTTACGCGTGTCATCCTCTGTTTCAATGCCATCACCATGCCGGAGTGTCTGGATATGCTGTTTC
Organism: Schistocerca nitens; assembly: GCF_023898315.1. Lineage (NCBI taxonomy): Eukaryota > Metazoa > Arthropoda > Insecta > Orthoptera > Acrididae > Schistocerca > Schistocerca nitens. The sequence continues at coordinate 16,450 of NW_026045785.1, forward strand.
GAGCCACTTACTGATTCAACGCAAGACCGGAACGTCCTAGCATTTTCTGTCAACGTCGGTACATAGGGTTTGTTCTACTTTCGAATTCACTGAACGCTTCACGCATAGCCCTCCTTACGCTCACACTTTGGACATCGTTTAGCTTCTGTTTGTCTCGGAGGTTTTGGCTGCGTTTAAACTTTGGGTGAAGCTCTCTTTGCTTTCGCAACAGTTTCCTAACGTTGTTGTTGTAGTATACCACGGTGGGTTTTTTTTCCCATCCCTCACAGTTCGACACTCGGCACGTACCTGTCTAAAAACGCATTTTTACCATTGCCTTGCACTTTCTCCATGAACACTCAACATTGTCAGTGTCGGAACAGGCATTTGCCTTTTCATCTGTCGGGTCGTCTGCAAATCTGCCTTCTATTACTCTTGCTAGCCAAAACAGATAGATACACCGTCCTCCCTGCAACGGCCTTATGATCACTGCGTCCCTGTTCTGCACATACAGAGTCGAAACACGTTCGGGTCTGTTTGTCATCCGTAGGTCCACGATGTTATCTCCACGAGTCGGTTCTCTGTTCATTTTGCTCGAGGTGATTTTCGGACAGTGCACTCAGTATAATGTCACTCGATGCTCTCTGTCCCCCTACCACCCGTCCTGAACATCATCTGAGTGTCCCAGTCTATATCGGGTAAATTGAAATCTCCACCTAAGACCCTAACATGCTGAGGAAAATGTATGTGAAATGTGTTTCCAAAATCCGTCTCTCCGTTGTTCTGCCACTAATGCTGCTGCGTCGGGAGGTCGGTCAAAGGAGCCAATTATTATTAAACCTAGCTCGGTTGTTGGGTGTAACCTCCACCCACAATATTTCACAGGAACCATCCACCTCTACTTCACTACAGGATCAAAACTACTACTCAAACAGCGACGAACACACCACCACCGGTTGCATGCAATCGAGCCTTTCTAAAACACCGTCTGTACCTTTGTGACAATTTCGGCAGAATTTATCCCTGGCGTCAGCCAGCTTTCTGTACCTTATCACGATTGCAGAGCTTCGGTGCTTTCTCTGTCAGCGCTTGCGGTTCCGGTACTGTACCAACGCAGCTTCGACAGTTGACAATTAACAAACGATACCGATTGCTGCTTGGTCCCCGCACCCGTTGAGGCTGCTGTTGCCCCCTTTCTGTACTTGCCCAAGGCCATCTAACCTAACAAAACCGCCCAGCCCACGCCACACAACCCCTGCTACCCGTGTAGCCGCTTGTTGCGTGTAGTGCTCTCCACCTAAGACTATAACATGCCTTCGACATTCGCAGTGTACAACACCTTAGGTTAGGGTTGGCGTCGCTTGGGTTAGGTTAGGTTACGTTAGGTGGACGTGGGTTAGGTTAAGGGTTAAAGTTAGGTTAGGCGTCAAAGTTAGGTTAAGCGTTCGGACGTGAGGCGTCAGGTGGCCGCACCTACCTTACGGCCGGACATCTTAGGTTAGGCTAAGGGCGCCGAGGTCACGTTACGTTCACCTTCGGGCGCCACACGTAGCTGTCACAGGTAGGTAGTAGTTCGGTCGGTCGGTCGTCGGCAAGCCGCAAAAAACTACAGACGACGTCGACAACAAGACCGAGCAGGAGGCAGATATATACCGAGCGCCAAAGAGACCGACCACACACACACACACACACACACACACACAAACAACAAACACCACCCACCGGCCAAAGGGGCACCAAAAAAACCCACAAAGCCGAGCACCACACGTCGCGACCAGAGGCAACCCGCAACCGCAACGGCGCTTTCCGCACCGGGCCGGATGCACGTACGACAACACCGCTACCCGTACACAAGGCCTCCCATTGCACACAGCCGCTCTGTGTTCAACATCATCAATGGCGCGCCCGCGGCTCGTCGCGGTCGCAGCCATGACGCCGCCGCCACTTTTGCACCAACACATTCACGCACCGCAAAACAGCTCGCCGACCCACCGACACAGCACAGCCGACAAACAAAAACAACCGCGGCGGCGGCAACAAAACAAAACAAACACCTCGCACCAAGCGTCCGACAGAAAACAAACGGACAGGCACACAGGCCTCTGCTAACGACCACGACACAGCGGCACGCTGCCCCTTTCCCGCCACTCTCGATTCACAGCGCACGCGACCCCGTCGTCGACGACGACACGCGACGGGCTCGCTTCCCGCAACCTACACCTTTCCGCCACTACGCACGGCTCCACCCGACGCCCGTCGCAACGGCACTACTGCACGCACTATCACCCCCGCCGCCGCCGCCGCCGCCGCCGCCTCCTCCTCTCTCCCCCTTCCCGTACACAACAACACAGCCAAAAACACACTCACGACCCAAACATAACAACATGGCACGTGCATCGGCGCACACCCCCAACCAGTCACCGTCGACACAACCACACGCAAGGCACGGAAAAACCGGCGTCCTTCCACGTTGCCATCAAAGCAGCACAAACAACCACACAGGAGGAACCACCAACAACTGCCGGCCGGCCGGCAACCACCAAACGCACATTCCCGCTCGCCACCACACACCTCTCGGCAGCCGTTTCGCAAAGACATGACATGACATGACGCGACATCATCGCATCACGGGCGACGCACGCACACCGACCCACTTTCCCGCCCGTCTCTCTCTCTCTTTTTCTTCCGACGCCTTCGGCCGAGCACACACGTACGTGGCACAACGCCCAACACAGTCACACACAGTCGACAGGCGCACGCCCAGGCACGCAACGACGCAGCGCAGCAAAGGCGCCCGCGACACATACCTCCTCTCCCGTCTCGCCGCCGACCGCCAGCCAGCCACTCGCAATGTGCACTGGCCAACCGGACACACGTCCACCGCGCCGCCTCCGACCACCCGCCAGGGGGCGCTCACGTCCGCGACAACAGCGCGGCCCGCCGCCGGGCGGGCCCAGCCCGGCCCAGGCGGCGCGCGCTGCTCTGCACTCGGCGCGCCGCGCCACACATCCTGCTGCAGACCGGGCTCGTCTCTCTGTACGCGTCTGCGTCTGCCCGCATCTCATCTTCCTGCGCATCAACACAAACGAGGCCACGTGAGCAAACCCCCGTCACAACGCCACATCACGCACTGCCTTGTCGACCGCCTAAATAAATGCACTCACCCACCAGCCATCCGCTTCGTCCTCTTCTTGCTTACTCGTTGTTCGTCGTTGTTGCTGCTGCACCAGCACCAGCACCAGCACCGGCGGCGGCGGCGGCGGCGGCGGCGGCGGCGGCGGCGGCGGCGGCGGCGGCAGCGGCAGCGGCAGCGCACACAGCCCCCAGCCGGCCGCATCCGAGGGGGCCCCGCCGCCAGCGTCGCCTCCTTGGGCACAGGTGCGGTGCTGTGGCCGCCCATCCAACCGCATTTGCTGGCCGTCCCAGCCGCCAGGCAGGCGTTCCCACTGCCGCGCACCGCCTCTGCTGCAGAAGACGAACAAACGAAACGTACAAACATACACGCACCCGAAGCGTGGCCACACACGGACGGGACCGACAGGCTCCAAGGCGACCAAACGATGGAAAAACAAACACAAAAACAAAAGACACGCGAGCGAGCGAGCAAGCACGCAGTCGCCTCGCCTCTGTCCTCCCGCCCCCGCCCTTCTCCCCACCACATGCCCACAAACACCACCGCCTGCCCGCATCTCCACATTCGCCCCCTCCATTTGTTCCCTTGCGTTCGTTCCTTCCTTCCTTCCATGTGTCTGCGTGCGCGGCGCCTCTCCAACATCCGCCGTCCGTCCGTCCCGTTTTCGCCGTACCACACGCCACCGTCGGCGCCGCCTCGCCTCCTCCCAGTCCACCACCGCCGCCGCCCCTGTCCGCCCCGCACACCACCATACACCGCTGCTTGTCCCGGCCGTTGCCACCAAAGGCGCCAGCCGCAAACCGCGCCAAACGCCGCAGCGCGCGTGCGTCCTTCCTTCTTGCTTGCTTCTCCGTGCCGACGCTGCCTCTATTCCCGCACCCATTCGGCCGACAAGCACTGGCGTCGACGACACAGCCGTTGGGCTCCGGCACTGCGCGTACCGGAGTTACACGCGCACCCCCCCTCGCGAACGCACGACTCATTCTCTTTGTTGTTTCTCCTCTTTCTTACGTCTTCGTTTCTTGTTTGTTTGTTTGTTTGTTTTTTTTTTTTTCCTCCCACCGCCGCATGTGACACAATGGCCTCCCTCCCCCTTTCGTTCGTTGTCGCCGCTTTGTTTCTCTTTCTCATTGGTGCACGTCCGACGCGCTCCATTTCCACCACACCACGGCCATCGGCCTCCTCAACGGGCAGGCGCAGTGTGCCATTCTCCGGCGCACAAGCACACCGCGCGGCTCGCTCTCCTCGCCCCCACGCCACGCCACGCCACGCAGCACAAATGATGCTGTCTCGCAACACGACACACGGTGCGCACACCCCCGACCACGCGGCTCTTAAAAGGCATGGCACCGGCGACATGCGCCGCCCCGGCCCGCATCCGTCGTCTCACGTTCACTGCCGGCCGCGTCTGAGGCTACAACCGCACCACAACAACGGTCCCCTCCCGGCAACACATTTGTTGCACAAACACAACCGCCGAGCGCAGCGCGAGCCACCCACACGCGCCCTCCCCGTCTTTAAAAGCCTCCGCGTCTCCTTTCTCCTTTCGCGCCCCTCCCATCTCCCGAATATGCCAGCAGCGGTGCCACTACCGCGAAACGGACACGCCTTCCGGGCCACATGCAAGGGCACGCCCACCACCAACTACTGCCATATTCGCGGACGCAGTTAGGCAACACGCAACGCACTCTCCACCTACTTTCTCTCTCTCGTCCATTCTCTTTAAAACACACGAACCAACCAACCACGGCTAACACACTTTTTCGCGACACCTTTGACTGCGTTATCTTGACCGTGACGGCAGCTATCGACCTTCCAATTCCCCACTAAACACACACACACCCCTACATACACACCCTTCGCTACACCGGACAACAACAGCGTACACAACAGGAGGGCACACGAAACGGCAGGCAAGGGCAACGCATTCTCATAGATTCCTCCTCCGAGCCATGTCGGCGAACGTTTCATCCGGGAAGGCAATGCAATTCAGCCGTCACCACGGCCGACACCTGCAGCCGCGCCGTAAACGCCTTTCAGTGCGGCTGCAATGCACGGGAACGTTCCGTTGCTATAGACAGCGCCTCTCCGTTTTTCCCTGCTTCGTTTTCCGGTGATTGCTTCTCCATTTTGTTTGTTTTATTACTTTCCGTTCCCCTCCTCCACCATTGTTTCCGTCCCCAACAGTTTTGCTCATTCCACACGTTCTGCCCAGACACGACACTCGACCGATCAAAGGTCAGCCTTTCGTCACCGTTCGCGGCGCCGACGGTGCCACAGTGCGACTGGTGTGAACACCGACACGTTGCCATGACGCCGGTGTACCGCGCCGATATTGACAGTTACTCAGAGCCGCCGGATCGGATCACATCACCGACACACCTGCCATTTCACACCGGGGGACACAGACCAACGAAACGCGTGTACGCCCATAACAACAAACAACGACCGTCGTCGTCTAGCCTCACGCTTACTGTACTCAACCGAACACACGTGCACCGTGAATGACGTGCGTGCGCACAACAGTCCAATCAATCATCAGTCAAACTGCAGAAACGGCTATCATCAAATCAAGGGCCAAATAGGTACACCACCGTGCGTGTCGCCTACCCCACCCGCCCGTACATTTCTTGGCGACTTCGTAATGGATGATAGTACGACACGTCCATTTAAAACGTCACCAACACACACACACCAACGCGCCGTACAGCAAAGGGAATAGTCGACGGCAACACAACATTTCACCCTCGCCATCATGTATGATGTGACAACAGACGGCCGTAACGGTGACATCCAACAATCAATCAATCGCGAGGACTTTCAATTGCAGTCACGTGACTAACCGGGCAGACGGAGACAAAGACATGAATCAGCGCCACAGACAGCACCAACACCTCCTATCGATCTATCTGTGTGTCGACAAACAACCACGCCAAGACTCGTGCACGCATTCCACGTCACACCGGCGGCAACCAAACCCTCGCGGCCGTACCCCAGTAACCACAACCACAACCACATTCGAGACCACACCACCACGGCACAGCAGCACCACCAGCTGCCTCGCAACCAACCAAACCGGGTAGCTATGCCGCCCCTCTCACTCACTCACTCACTCACTCACTCACACACACACAAACAATTCCGCTCTTCCCGCAAAGGCAATTTGGTGGCCCTGAAAAGGGCCGTTTTGCCGCTCTCGCAACGGAGGGAGCTTCCTTCCTTCCTTCCTTCCTTCCTTCCTTCCAAGAGCCGAAGTAACAACCTCCTCCTTACTTGGAGCTCGTGTACTTGGTCACCGCCTTCGTGCCCTCGCTCACGGCGTGCTTGGCCAGCTCGCCAGGCAGCAAGAGCCGCACAGCCGTCTGGATCTCGCGGGACGTGATGGTCGAGCGCTTGTTGTAGTGCGCCAGGCGAGACGCCTCGGCCGCAATGCGCTCGAAAATGTCGTTCACGAAGCTGTTCATGATGCTCATCGCCTTCGACGAGATGCCCGTGTCGGGGTGCACCTGCTTCAGCACCTTGTAGATGTAGATGGCATAGCTCTCCTTCCTCTTGCGCTTCTTCTTCTTGTCGCCCTTCGAAATGTTCTTCTGCGCCTTGCCGGCCTTCTTGGCGGCCTTCCCGCTAGTCTTGGGCGGCATCTCGAACGTACAACAACAGGCAGCAAGCGCTCCGCTCTAGTCAGCGTCTCCCCACACAGTGGCACCCGCCGCTACCGCAACACCGCACCTTTACCAGCTCGCCCTGTTGCGGCCGCCGACCAATGGGGCGCGCGCGCAACCGGCCGCCGCACCCGAGCCCATAAAGGGACCCCCACCCCGCCGCCGCCGGCACACGCACGCACTCCGCTGCTCGACTCGCTGCGGCTCGCACCGTTACGGTTACGTGTTTAGCGCTTACGCCACTAGCCAAACGCCATGTCCGGACGCGGAAAGGGAGGCAAAGTCAAGGGCAAGTCAAAGTCCCGCTCAAGCAGGGCTGGGCTCCAGTTCCCGGTCGGCAGAATCCACCGCCTCCTGCGCAAGGGAAACTACGCCGAGCGCGTCGGCGCCGGGGCGCCCGTCTACCTCGCCGCCGTCATGGAGTACCTCGCGGCTGAGGTGCTCGAGCTGGCCGGAAACGCGGCCCGCGACAACAAGAAGACGCGCATCATCCCGCGCCACCTGCAGCTCGCCATCCGCAACGACGAGGAGCTCAACAAGCTCTTGTCGGGCGTCACCATCGCACAGGGTGGTGTCCTGCCCAACATCCAGGCCGTCCTGCTGCCAAAGAAGACCGAGAAGAAGGCCTAAACAGGGACCGCGGCGCTGCGCTTGCGTGCTCCCTGCACGCAAACGCAAACGCGCCTTTGCCTTGCCGGCTCGCCTCACAACAATCGGCCCTTTTCAGGGCCACCACACAAACCTACGTCCAAAGCAAAGTTTCCGTCGTCCTCGCCGCACTTTACAACAACGTCCACAGCGCCGGCGCACGTCCGCCATCTTGTCCACAGCCCGTGTGGCCGAACACACACACATTTTTTCTGCACCCCTCCACGCACGCACAGTCGCGTTCCAAACAACGACAACGACATCAATACACCAATAATGTGATGTGATCATTGTTAATATGTTCATAATTAAAAGAGCGCGTAACGGCCCGACGACGGACGACACGCGGGCCGCCGCGCGCGCTCTCCAAACACACAGGCACAGGACAAACCAAACCAAACCAAACAGCTGATCCGATCGATGATCCGGCCCGCGCCACAAACAAACCACGCACACACCGGACTCAGCCGCGCCCTCCCGCATCCATCATCACACACGTCACGTCGAAACTCCAAACGGAACGCACGCACGCAAAGCAACAGAGGCGCACAACAACAACAACAACAACAACAAACACACACACACAGAGGCAGGCAGGCAACACAGACCCTTTCGCACTTTTCAATTTCCGAACAGTGTGGTGGCCCTGAAAAGGGCCGTTTTTCGTCTCTCCCACCAAGCACGGGCAACGGCACGGCCGCGGGAAGGCCACAGCACAGCACACCGGCTGCCTGCCTAACCGCCGAAACCGTACAGGGTGCGCCCCTGCCTCTTCAGGGCGTACACCACGTCCATGGCCGTCACAGTCTTGCGCTTGGCGTGCTCAGTGTACGTCACCGCGTCGCGGATCACGTTCTCCAGGAACACCTTCAGCACTCCGCGGGTCTCCTCGTAGATCAGACCAGAGATGCGCTTCACGCCGCCCCTGCGAGCCAGGCGGCGGATGGCGGGCTTCGTGATGCCCTGGATGTTGTCGCGCAACACCTTGCGGTGCCGCTTGGCGCCACCCTTGCCCAGCCCCTTTCCTCCCTTGCCGCGGCCTGTCATTCTTCCTCCTCCTCAAGCAACAAAAAAAGCACAAGCGGCAGCTCCTCACCCGGCGCTAGCGAGTCGGCTACGGTGCGCCGTGAGCGCGCGCCGCCCCCCTATATAGACTCTGGCCCGCCCTCCCCCCACCACGCGCACCGAGGGCATATAAGCGCAGCACGGGCCCGCGCGGGCCCGTTGTCAAGGCAGCACCGGACGCTTCGCTACCGCACGCACCGCTAACCGCTATGGCCCGCACAAAGCAAACGGCCCGCAAGTCCACCGGCGGAAAGGCGCCGCGCAAACAGCTCGCCACCAAGGCGGCGAGGAAGAGCGCGCCCGCCACCGGCGGCGTCAAGAAGCCCCACCGCTACAGGCCGGGCACCGTCGCCCTGCGAGAAATCAGGCGCTACCAGAAGAGCACAGAGCTGCTCATCCGCAAGCTGCCGTTCCAGCGCCTAGTGCGCGAGATCGCCCAGGACTTCAAGACCGACCTGCGCTTCCAGAGCTCCGCAGTCATGGCCCTGCAGGAGGCCAGCGAGGCCTACCTCGTCGGCCTCTTCGAAGACACCAACCTGTGCGCAATCCACGCCAAGCGCGTCACCATCATGCCCAAGGACATCCAGCTCGCGCGCCGCATCCGCGGCGAGCGCGCCTAAACCGCTTAGCCGCGGCACGGCACCGCACGCGCGCAACACAAAAAAAACGGCCCTTTTCAGGGCCACTAACATCTCTCCGTCGCGAGCAAAACTTTTGTCGGTCTTGCCGCCCAGCCTCTCTCTCTAGCCCCGTTAAAACAACCACCACAATTCCCCACCCTCCCTCCCGTACACAGCCGCTCTCGCCAACAATCACAATCGACGTCATCCCACCCCACCCCTTCAAATACACACAAACAAACAGCCGGACGACGTCACCACGGGTGGCTGGCCGCCGCCGTCTCCGAGGCGCCACCGCGCCTTCCCAATTCCCGCCGGCCACTTCCACGTCTCAACGTCCCCGTCCCCCTTTCACACAGAGAGGACACACACATAACAAACAAGACGCGCCATCCGCAAAGCAAGCAAACAAACAGAGTCTCCAGAAACATGAGAAACCAACCGTCGGCCGCCGCACAAAATACAAAACACAAAACAAAACGGCCACAACCGCTCCGCTACCGCGCGCCGCCGCCTACCGCCACCGGCCCCACAATCCAACCACCACGGCACGCACACAGTACCCACAAGGGTCATACAGAAACGCCACACAAACACCAACCAACCACACACACACACACACACACACACACACACCCGGCGCATGCACGCACGGCCACCCAAACAAGACAACACAACGCGCCAAGCACGACAATCAACGCCTTCCCGACGTCCTCTGATGGCCCTGAGAAGGGCCGTTTTGGGCCGCGCGCAGCCGTGCCATCGCGCGCCACTAGACGACGCGGGGGAGGGGGGTGGGGGACGACGGGGTCAAGCGCCAGCCCTTCCCTTCCTTCCCCTTTCCTTTCTTTACTTTAACTTCACTTCTTCTTCTTGGGCGAAGCCTTCGCCTTAGACGGCGTCGTCGCCTTCTTCGGGCGCGGCGCCTTCGGCTTCTTCGTCGGAACCTTCGCGGCCTTCTTCGCCTTCGACGGCGACTTGGCCTTGGCCGGCTTGGCCGCAGCCGCCTTCTTCGCACCCGCGGGAGCCGCCGACGCCGCAGACGCCTTCTTGGCGGCGCCCGCCTTCCGACCGGTCGCCGCCTTCACGCCACCAGCCTTCTTTGCGCCGGCCGCACGGGCGCCCTTCTTCTCCTTGCTGGCCGGAGCGGCGCGCTTCTTCTTCGCACCGCCGGCACGGGCCTTGCCGCCCTCGGCCGCCCCGCCGCCGGCGCCGGCAAGCTTGAAAGAGCCGGACGCGCCCTTCCCCTTCGTCTGCACCAGCTCGCCAGCCACGACGGCCGACTTGAGGTACTTCTTGATAAAGGGCGCCAGCTTCTCCGCGTCCAGCTTGTAGTGCGCGGCAATGTCTTCTTGATCGCCTGCAGCGACGAGCCGCCGCGCTCCTTCAGACTCTTGATGGCGGCCGTCACCATCTCAGAGGTGCGCGGGTGCGCAGGCTTGGCGCGCGGCTTCTTCGCAGACGCCGCAGACTTGGCCTTCTTCGTCGTGCCGGTGGCGGCGGGTGCCGCAGCAGTCTCGTTCGTAGCCGCCTGATCTGCCATTATTTCGACGACGCGCGTACACACACGAGAGCGAGAGCGAGAGCGGCAGGCGGCAAGCACGGCGGCAGAGAATAGCCGCCGCGCCGCCAGGCCCAGCCAGTGTCGCGGGCGGGCGCGGACGGCCGAGAGAGCGGCCGCCACTCTGCGCGCCGCCGCGCCGCGCCTCCCGCGCTTGCTACCGCCCAACGTCCGACAGCCTGTGCGGACCAGCCCCAAACCTGCGCCGCAACCACCCGCGCCGTTCAAACCACCGAGGATGGGGCTACACACGGCCACACCACAGTCGCCAACCAGTCGCCACGGCAGCGCCGCAAACCACGGCCAAACTGCAGCTACCGCGCGCTACAGCCTGGCTCGGCCCGCCGAGAATCGCCGCCCCCGCCCACATGCCGCCCCCACAGCCCCAGCCGACGACCCGCCACAATGGCCAAACCTTCGGCAAAAGTGCCACACCGTCGCCGCGCCAGCCCGGCCAGCGCGGCCGCCGCCACAGCCACACAAGCGGAGGCGTGCGGCGATGCCGGCCGTGCAAACGCACCTCCGCCGCCCCATCGCCCTCCCACCGTTTCCCGATCGGCCCGCAGCCGTCGGGCCACCTCGCCCGCCAACATTCGCGCCCCTTTCTCACAAAATTGCCCGCCGCAAACAAAACGGGCGCCGCCTGCGCAACATCGGCACCGGCCAACCGAGCGCCGCCGCCCCTCGCCGCTTACGCGAGGGGGGCTGACCGCCGTCCGCAACTACAGACACACCGAATCTGCCTCCAAGCACACACGACAGCCGACCTCCTACATTTATACGCCGCAAGCCACCCAACGGTGTGTGGCGGAGGGCACTTTTTACGTTACGTGCCACTGTCGTCATTGCCTCCCTTTGCCGTTCCAGTCGCGTATGGTTCGCGGGAACAACGACTGTCTGAAAGCCTCCGTGCGCGCTCGAATCTCTCTACTTTTACTACATTCGGGATCTCCTCGGGAGGTATATACGTACGGGGAAGCAATATATTCGATACCTCATCCGGAAACGCACCCTCTCGAAAACCTGGCGAGCAAGCTACACCGCGATGCAGAGAGCGCCTCCCTTGCAGAGTCTGCCACTTAACTATCACGGTTACCACATAACCCTGTGACGAAACGTTGGACCTTTCTCTATCTCCTCCGTCAACCCGACCTGCTACGCATCCCACACTGGTGGGCAACACTCACGTATGGGTCGGTCGAACGCGTGTTTTTGTAAGCCACCTCCTTTGTTGATGGACTACATTTTTGCTAAGCATTCTCCCAGTGCATCTCAACCTGGTACCCGCCTTACCAACAATTACTTTTATCTGATCATCATTCCACTTCCAAATCATTCCGCACGCATACTCCCAGATACATATTTTACAGACGTCACAGCTACCAGTGTTTGTCCCGCTATCATATAATCAATCATACAATAAACGATCCTTCTTTCTGTATATTCGCAATACATCACATTTGTCTATGTTAAGGGGACAGTTGCCACTCCCTGCACCGGGTGCCTATCCGCTGCCGATCGTCCTGCAACCTCTCTGTATACTACATACAGCACATCATCCGCGAAACGACGCATGGAACGTCCGGCACTATCTACTAGCTCATTTATATGATATGAATTGTGAAAAGCAATGGTCCCATAACACTCCCCCGTGGCACGCCAGGGGTTACTTTAACGTCTGTAGACGTCTGTCTCTCCATTGATAACAACATGCTGTGTTCCGTCTGCTAACATCTCGTCAATCCAGCCACACAGTTGGTCTGATATTCTGTAGACTCTTACGTCGTTTATCAGGCGACGGTGCGGAGCTGTATCGAACGCCTTCCGGACGTCAACGACAATGGCATCCACCTGGGAGCCTGTATCTCATATTTTCTGGGTCTCATGCGCAAATAAAGCGAGCTGGGGGTCTCACACACGATCGCTGTTTCCGGAATCCAACATGGATTCCTACATAGTAGACTCTGGAGTTTCCACAAACGACATGATACTCGAGCAAACAACATGTTCTACAACACATCGACGTCAGAGATATGGGTCTATGGTTTTTGCGCATCTGCTCGACGACTGGGACTACCTGTGCTCTTTTCCAATCATTTGGAACCCTCCCTTCCTCTCCAGAGACTTGCGGTACACGGCTGTTAGAAGGGGGGCAGGTTGTTTCGCGTACCCTGTGTAGGAATCGCGAATTGGTAATCCCGTCGGGTCCGGCGGACTTTCCCATTCCTCCTTGGACTTGGACACTTATTTCGATGTCAGCCGGTTTCTCGTTCGTGCGAGCATTTAGAGACGGAACTGCAGTGCGGTCCGTCCTCTGTGAAACAGCTTTGGAAACAGGTGTTTAGGTATTTCACAGCTTTACGCGTGTCATCCTCTGTTTCAATGCCATCACCATGCCGGAGTGTCTGGATATGCTGTTTCGAGCCACTTACTGATTCAACGCAAGACCGGAACGTCCTAGCATTTTCTGTCAACGTCGGTACATAGGGTTTGTTCTACTTTCGAATTCACTGAACGCTTCACGCATAGCCCTCCTTACGCTCACACTTTGGACATCGTTTAGCTTCTGTTTGTCTCGGAGGTTTTGGCTGCGTTTAAACTTTGGGTGAAGCTCTCTTTGCTTTCGCAACAGTTTCCTAACGTTGTTGTTGTAGTATACCACGGTGGGTTTTTTTTCCCATCCCTCACAGTTCGACACTCGGCACGTACCTGTCTAAAAACGCATTTTTACCATTGCCTTGCACTTTCTCCATGAACACTCAACATTGTCAGTGTCGGAACAGGCATTTGCCTTTTCATCTGTCGGGTCGTCTGCAAATCTGCCTTCTATTACTCTTGCTAGCCAAAACAGATAGATACACCGTCCTCCCTGCAACGGCCTTATGATCACTGCGTCCCTGTTCTGCACATACAGAGTCGAAACACGTTCGGGTCTGTTTGTCATCCGTAGGTCCACGATGTTATCTCCACGAGTCGGTTCTCTGTTCATTTTGCTCGAGGTGATTTTCGGACAGTGCACTCAGTATAATGTCACTCGATGCTCTCTGTCCCCCTACCACCCGTCCTGAACATCATCTGAGTGTCCCAGTCTATATCGGGTAAATTGAAATCTCCACCTAAGACCCTAACATGCTGAGGAAAATGTATGTGAAATGTGTTTCCAAAATCCGTCTCTCCGTTGTTCTGCCACTAATGCTGCTGCGTCGGGAGGTCGGTCAAAGGAGCCAATTATTATTAAACCTAGCTCGGTTGTTGGGTGTAACCTCCACCCACAATATTTCACAGGAACCATCCACCTCTACTTCACTACAGGATCAAAACTACTACTCAAACAGCGACGAACACACCACCACCGGTTGCATGCAATCGAGCCTTTCTAAAACACCGTCTGTACCTTTGTGACAATTTCGGCAGAATTTATCCCTGGCGTCAGCCAGCTTTCTGTACCTTATCACGATTGCAGAGCTTCGGTGCTTTCTCTGTCAGCGCTTGCGGTTCCGGTACTGTACCAACGCAGCTTCGACAGTTGACAATTAACAAACGATACCGATTGCTGCTTGGTCCCCGCACCCGTTGAGGCTGCTGTTGCCACCTTTCTGTACTTGCCCAAGGCCATCTAACCTAACAAAACCGCCCAGCCCACGCCACACAACCCCTGCTACCCGTGTAGCCGCTTGTTGCGTGTAGTGCTCTCCACCTAAGACTATAACATGCCTTCGACATTCGCAGTGTACAACACCTTAGGTTAGGGTTGGCGTCGCTTGGGTTAGGTTAGGTTACGTTAGGTGGACGTGGGTTAGGTTAAGGGTTAAAGTTAGGTTAGGCGTCAAAGTTAGGTTAAGCGTTCGGACGTGAGGCGTCAGGTGGCCGCACCTACCTTACGGCCGGACATCTTAGGTTAGGCTAAGGGCGCCGAGGTCACGTTACGTTCACCTTCGGGCGCCACACGTAGCTGTCACAGGTAGGTAGTAGTTCGGTCGGTCGGTCGTCGGCAAGCCGCAAAAAACTACAGACGACGTCGACAACAAGACCGAGCAGGAGGCAGATATATACCGAGCGCCAAAGAGACCGACCACACACACACACACACACACACACACAAAACAACAAACACCACCCACCGGCCAAAGGGGCACCAAAAAAACCCACAAAGCCGAGCACCACACGTCGCGACCAGAGGCAACCCGCAACCGCAACGGCGCTTTCCGCACCGGGCCGGATGCACGTACGACAACACCGCTACCCGTACACAAGGCCTCCCATTGCACACAGCCGCTCTGTGTTCAACATCATCAATGGCGCGCCCGCGGCTCGTCGCGGTCGCAGCCATGACGCCGCCGCCACTTTTGCACCAACACATTCACGCACCGCAAAACAGCTCGCCGACCCACCGACACAGCACAGCCGACAAACAAAAACAACCGCGGCGGCGGCAACAAAACAAAACAAACACCTCGCACCAAGCGTCCGACAGAAAACAAACGGACAGGCACACAGGCCTCTGCTAACGACCACGACACAGCGGCACGCTGCCCCTTTCCCGCCACTCTCGATTCACAGCGCACGCGACCCCGTCGTCGACGACGACACGCGACGGGCTCGCTTCCCGCAACCTACACCTTTCCGCCACTACGCACGGCTCCACCCGACGCCCGTCGCAACGGCACTACTGCACGCACTATCACCCCCGCCGCCGCCGCCGCCGCCGCCGCCTCCTCCTCTCTCCCCCTTCCCGTACACAACAACACAGCCAAAAACACACTCACGACCCAAACATAACAACATGGCACGTGCATCGGCGCACACCCCCAACCAGTCACCGTCGACACAACCACACGCAAGGCACGGAAAAACCGGCGTCCTTCCACGTTGCCATCAAAGCAGCACAAACAACCACACAGGAGGAACCACCAACAACTGCCGGCCGGCCGGCAACCACCAAACGCACATTCCCGCTCGCCACCACACACCTCTCGGCAGCCGTTTCGCAAAGACATGACATGACATGACGCGACATCATCGCATCACGGGCGACGCACGCACACCGACCCACTTTCCCGCCCGTCTCTCTCTCTCTTTTTCTTCCGACGCCTTCGGCCGAGCACACACGTACGTGGCACAACGCCCAACACAGTCACACACAGTCGACAGGCGCACGCCCAGGCACGCAACGACGCAGCGCAGCAAAGGCGCCCGCGACACATACCTCCTCTCCCGTCTCGCCGCCGACCGCCAGCCAGCCACTCGCAATGTGCACTGGCCAACCGGACACACGTCCACCGCGCCGCCTCCGACCACCCGCCAGGGGGCGCTCACGTCCGCGACAACAGCGCGGCCCGCCGCCGGGCGGGCCCAGCCCGGCCCAGGCGGCGCGCGCTGCTCTGCACTCGGCGCGCCGCGCCACACATCCTGCTGCAGACCGGGCTCGTCTCTCTGTACGCGTCTGCGTCTGCCCGCATCTCATCTTCCTGCGCATCAACACAAACGAGGCCACGTGAGCAAACCCCCGTCACAACGCCACATCACGCACTGCCTTGTCGACCGCCTAAATAAATGCACTCACCCACCAGCCATCCGCTTCGTCCTCTTCTTGCTTACTCGTTGTTCGTCGTTGTTGCTGCTGCACCAGCACCAGCACCAGCACCGGCGGCGGCGGCGGCGGCGGCGGCGGCGGCGGCGGCGGCGGCGGCGGCGGCAGCGGCAGCGGCAGCGCACACAGCCCCCAGCCGGCCGCATCCGAGGGGGCCCCGCCGCCAGCGTCGCCTCCTTGGGCACAGGTGCGGTGCTGTGGCCGCCCATCCAACCGCATTTGCTGGCCGTCCCAGCCGCCAGGCAGGCGTTCCCACTGCCGCGCACCGCCTCTGCTGCAGAAGACGAACAAACGAAACGTACAAACATACACGCACCCGAAGCGTGGCCACACACGGACGGGACCGACAGGCTCCAAGGCGACCAAACGATGGAAAAACAAACACAAAAACAAAAGACACGCGAGCGAGCGAGCAAGCACGCAGTCGCCTCGCCTCTGTCCTCCCGCCCCCGCCCTTCTCCCCACCACATGCCCACAAACACCACCGCCTGCCCGCATCTCCACATTCGCCCCCTCCATTTGTTCCCTTGCGTTCGTTCCTTCCTTCCTTCCATGTGTCTGCGTGCGCGGCGCCTCTCCAACATCCGCCGTCCGTCCGTCCCGTTTTCGCCGTACCACACGCCACCGTCGGCGCCGCCTCGCCTCCTCCCAGTCCACCACCGCCGCCGCCCCTGTCCGCCCCGCACACCACCATACACCGCTGCTTGTCCCGGCCGTTGCCACCAAAGGCGCCAGCCGCAAACCGCGCCAAACGCCGCAGCGCGCGTGCGTCCTTCCTTCTTGCTTGCTTCTCCGTGCCGACGCTGCCTCTATTCCCGCACCCATTCGGCCGACAAGCACTGGCGTCGACGACACAGCCGTTGGGCTCCGGCACTGCGCGTACCGGAGTTACACGCGCACCCCCCCTCGCGAACGCACGACTCATTCTCTTTGTTGTTTCTCCTCTTTCTTACGTCTTCGTTTCTTGTTTGTTTGTTTGTTTGTTTTTTTTTTTTTCCTCCCACCGCCGCATGTGACACAATGGCCTCCCTCCCCCTTTCGTTCGTTGTCGCCGCTTTGTTTCTCTTTCTCATTGGTGCACGTCCGACGCGCTCCATTTCCACCACACCACGGCCATCGGCCTCCTCAACGGGCAGGCGCAGTGTGCCATTCTCCGGCGCACAAGCACACCGCGCGGCTCGCTCTCCTCGCCCCCACGCCACGCCACGCCACGCAGCACAAATGATGCTGTCTCGCAACACGACACACGGTGCGCACACCCCCGACCACGCGGCTCTTAAAAGGCATGGCACCGGCGACATGCGCCGCCCCGGCCCGCATCCGTCGTCTCACGTTCACTGCCGGCCGCGTCTGAGGCTACAACCGCACCACAACAACGGTCCCCTCCCGGCAACACATTTGTTGCACAAACACAACCGCCGAGCGCAGCGCGAGCCACCCACACGCGCCCTCCCCGTCTTTAAAAGCCTCCGCGTCTCCTTTCTCCTTTCGCGCCCCTCCCATCTCCCGAATATGCCAGCAGCGGTGCCACTACCGCGAAACGGACACGCCTTCCGGGCCACATGCAAGGGCACGCCCACCACCAACTACTGCCATATTCGCGGACGCAGTTAGGCAACACGCAACGCACTCTCCACCTACTTTCTCTCTCTCGTCCATTCTCTTTAAAACACACGAACCAACCAACCACGGCTAACACACTTTTTCGCGACACCTTTGACTGCGTTATCTTGACCGTGACGGCAGCTATCGACCTTCCAATTCCCCACTAAACACACACACACCCCTACATACACACCCTTCGCTACACCGGACAACAACAGCGTACACAACAGGAGGGCACACGAAACGGCAGGCAAGGGCAACGCATTCTCATAGATTCCTCCTCCGAGCCATGTCGGCGAACGTTTCATCCGGGAAGGCAATGCAATTCAGCCGTCACCACGGCCGACACCTGCAGCCGCGCCGTAAACGCCTTTCAGTGCGGCTGCAATGCACGGGAACGTTCCGTTGCTATAGACAGCGCCTCTCCGTTTTTCCCTGCTTCGTTTTCCGGTGATTGCTTCTCCATTTTGTTTGTTTTATTACTTTCCGTTCCCCTCCTCCACCATTGTTTCCGTCCCCAACAGTTTTGCTCATTCCACACGTTCTGCCCAGACACGACACTCGACCGATCAAAGGTCAGCCTTTCGTCACCGTTCGCGGCGCCGACGGTGCCACAGTGCGACTGGTGTGAACACCGACACGTTGCCATGACGCCGGTGTACCGCGCCGATATTGACAGTTACTCAGAGCCGCCGGATCGGATCACATCACCGACACACCTGCCATTTCACACCGGGGGACACAGACCAACGAAACGCGTGTACGCCCATAACAACAAACAACGACCGTCGTCGTCTAGCCTCACGCTTACTGTACTCAACCGAACACACGTGCACCGTGAATGACGTGCGTGCGCACAACAGTCCAATCAATCATCAGTCAAACTGCAGAAACGGCTATCATCAAATCAAGGGCCAAATAGGTACACCACCGTGCGTGTCGCCTACCCCACCCGCCCGTACATTTCTTGGCGACTTCGTAATGGATGATAGTACGACACGTCCATTTAAAACGTCACCAACACACACACACCAACGCGCCGTACAGCAAAGGGAATAGTCGACGGCAACACAACATTTCACCCTCGCCATCATGTATGATGTGACAACAGACGGCCGTAACGGTGACATCCAACAATCAATCAATCGCGAGGACTTTCAATTGCAGTCACGTGACTAACCGGGCAGACGGAGACAAAGACATGAATCAGCGCCACAGACAGCACCAACACCTCCTATCGATCTATCTGTGTGTCGACAAACAACCACGCCAAGACTCGTGCACGCATTCCACGTCACACCGGCGGCAACCAAACCCTCGCGGCCGTACCCCAGTAACCACAACCACAACCACATTCGAGACCACACCACCACGGCACAGCAGCACCACCAGCTGCCTCGCAACCAACCAAACCGGGTAGCTATGCCGCCCCTCTCACTCACTCACTCACTCACTCACTCACACACACACAAACAATTCCGCTCTTCCCGCAAAGGCAATTTGGTGGCCCTGAAAAGGGCCGTTTTGCCGCTCTCGCAACGGAGGGAGCTTCCTTCCTTCCTTCCTTCCTTCCTTCCTTCCTTCCTTCCAAGAGCCGAAGTAACAACCTCCTCCTTACTTGGAGCTCGTGTACTTGGTCACCGCCTTCGTGCCCTCGCTCACGGCGTGCTTGGCCAGCTCGCCAGGCAGCAAGAGCCGCACAGCCGTCTGGATCTCGCGGGACGTGATGGTCGAGCGCTTGTTGTAGTGCGCCAGGCGAGACGCCTCGGCCGCAATGCGCTCGAAAATGTCGTTCACGAAGCTGTTCATGATGCTCATCGCCTTCGACGAGATGCCCGTGTCGGGGTGCACCTGCTTCAGCACCTTGTAGATGTAGATGGCATAGCTCTCCTTCCTCTTGCGCTTCTTCTTCTTGTCGCCCTTCGAAATGTTCTTCTGCGCCTTGCCGGCCTTCTTGGCGGCCTTCCCGCTAGTCTTGGGCGGCATCTCGAACGTACAACAACAGGCAGCAAGCGCTCCGCTCTAGTCAGCGTCTCCCCACACAGTAGAGTTGTGGCGATTCGTGAACGAGTCGTTCATTTGAACGACTCTAAATAAAGAATCGTAAGAATCGAATCGTGATACGGACGAATCGTCGTTCAAAAGAATCGTAAGAACGATTGCGTGTTTCCGAGTCGTGACGATTCCAAGTTCCAACGATTCATCGATTCTTAGTACGCTATGCTACGAAGGAACCTTCCGAATCATGCCGAGTCGTGCCGAATGATTACGACCGCCAGATGGCAGTCAAGTGGAGGATGCGTGTGAACAAAGGAGCTCGGAAGGAACAAACGAAGTTTGTGGGCCGTACTATTACTCGTGAAAACCAAGCTGACATTTGGCGGGGGCTGACGGGAACGAGCGTAATTTCCCATTTACTATCCGTATGTAGTGCACATGCGCGGATTCGTATCGTCCTACGTTTTTCTGTGCTCTTTCCAATTCCACAGCATCTTATATTTCACAATAAAGCAACTGTCAGCCCTCACTCACACACTGCAAATTTAGCTTAACTTTTGTTTCGTCGAAATACAAAGCATAGGTATTTTGCTTTTAATTTGTCTGAGAACTTGCTTCTGCCACTACTATTTATGTGAGAAGACGACATACATCTAAAGTGTAGGATACAATCGCATACAGCGACATTACTTCACTGCTAATTTGCTAATTCTGCTAGTTCCACCACTGCCGCCACTAAATGGCTGTCGAACTAGACCAATATTACAGAGCCTATATAGAGAGAATGTAGGCTCTCTAACCATTACCTTTCTTAGCGGACCGCCGTGTAATACCGTCTTGAAACAAAAGCTTTTTAATTAATAATTTCAATTTCGAGTTTTCGAAAGTTATCGTGTTCAGATTCATATTAAATTTTAGTGAAGTAATGTCGCTGTATACGATTGAATCCTATTGTTTAGAAATATGTCGTCTTCTCACGCAAATAGTAGTGACAGCGGCAAGTTCTCAGACAAATTAAAAGCATAATACCTATGCTTTGTATTTAGAAGAAATGAAAGTTAAGCTAAATTTGCTGTGTGGGATGGCTGTCAGCTGCGTTATGAATTACAAGGGTGATGTAGACTTCGAAAAACATCTTAGCACAGAAAAACTTAGGATGATATGAGCCAAACCACGTCTGCCTCACTGCTAGATTTTGTTACTATAAAACAGACGTCTGTAGTTAGATACGTTCAAGCCACACAACCAAACTGGCATACCACGTAATTTTGCACCACCTTCCACACAAATCGACCCCTCTTTCCTGGCACACTGAAATAAAACAATAGATGCAATCAAATCAAACGTGACCTTTCAACAATTAAGGCATTACACGTATAAATCGAGAATCACACTTGTGACGTCATATGCATGTTTACTCACAAATAAACTATTTCTGGCATATCTTATCATGACAGTTCGATTCTAACCCCATTGACAATTTTAGACATGTCCTGCCATCTGTGAGTAAGATGTAGAACGTTTCGCATTCCGTAAGAATCGTGCCATCGCAGACTAGAATGAATCGTGAAAGAATCGTGAACGAATCGTAGGAATCGATTCGCAATGTGAGATTGAATCGTAGGAATCGAATCGAGAACAAGAATCGTGTTGCCCAACTCTACCACACAGTGGCACCCGCCGCTACCGCAACACCGCACCTTTACCAGCTCGCCCTGTTGCGGCCGCCGACCAATGGGGCGCGCGCGCAACCGGCCGCCGCACCCGAGCCCATAAAGGGACCCCCACCCCGCCGCCGCCGGCACACGCACGCACTCCGCTGCTCGACTCGCTGCGGCTCGCACCGTTACGGTTACGTGTTTAGCGCTTACGCCACTAGCCAAACGCCATGTCCGGACGCGGAAAGGGAGGCAAAGTCAAGGGCAAGTCAAAGTCCCGCTCAAGCAGGGCTGGGCTCCAGTTCCCGGTCGGCAGAATCCACCGCCTCCTGCGCAAGGGAAACTACGCCGAGCGCGTCGGCGCCGGGGCGCCCGTCTACCTCGCCGCCGTCATGGAGTACCTCGCGGCTGAGGTGCTCGAGCTGGCCGGAAACGCGGCCCGCGACAACAAGAAGACGC
Organism: Schistocerca nitens; assembly: GCF_023898315.1. NCBI lineage: Eukaryota > Metazoa > Arthropoda > Insecta > Orthoptera > Acrididae > Schistocerca > Schistocerca nitens. The sequence goes on from NW_026045785.1 coordinate 38,428, forward strand.
GCATCATCCCGCGCCACCTGCAGCTCGCCATCCGCAACGACGAGGAGCTCAACAAGCTCTTGTCGGGCGTCACCATCGCACAGGGTGGTGTCCTGCCCAACATCCAGGCCGTCCTGCTGCCAAAGAAGACCGAGAAGAAGGCCTAAACAGGGACCGCGGCGCTGCGCTTGCGTGCTCCCTGCACGCAAACGCAAACGCGCCTTTGCCTTGCCGGCTCGCCTCACAACAATCGGCCCTTTTCAGGGCCACCACACAAACCTACGTCCAAAGCAAAGTTTCCGTCGTCCTCGCCGCACTTTACAACAACGTCCACAGCGCCGGCGCACGTCCGCCATCTTGTCCACAGCCCGTGTGGCCGAACACACACACATTTTTTCTGCACCCCTCCACGCACGCACAGTCGCGTTCCAAACAACGACAACGACATCAATACACCAATAATGTGATGTGATCATTGTTAATATGTTCATAATTAAAAGAGCGCGTAACGGCCCGACGACGGACGACACGCGGGCCGCCGCGCGCGCTCTCCAAACACACAGGCACAGGACAAACCAAACCAAACCAAACAGCTGATCCGATCGATGATCCGGCCCGCGCCACAAACAAACCACGCACACACCGGACTCAGCCGCGCCCTCCCGCATCCATCATCACACACGTCACGTCGAAACTCCAAACGGAACGCACGCACGCAAAGCAACAGAGGCGCACAACAACAACAACAACAACAACAAACACACACACACAGAGGCAGGCAGGCAACACAGACCCTTTCGCACTTTTCAATTTCCGAACAGTGTGGTGGCCCTGAAAAGGGCCGTTTTTCGTCTCTCCCACCAAGCACGGGCAACGGCACGGCCGCGGGAAGGCCACAGCACAGCACACCGGCTGCCTGCCTAACCGCCGAAACCGTACAGGGTGCGCCCCTGCCTCTTCAGGGCGTACACCACGTCCATGGCCGTCACAGTCTTGCGCTTGGCGTGCTCAGTGTACGTCACCGCGTCGCGGATCACGTTCTCCAGGAACACCTTCAGCACTCCGCGGGTCTCCTCGTAGATCAGACCAGAGATGCGCTTCACGCCGCCCCTGCGAGCCAGGCGGCGGATGGCGGGCTTCGTGATGCCCTGGATGTTGTCGCGCAACACCTTGCGGTGCCGCTTGGCGCCACCCTTGCCCAGCCCCTTTCCTCCCTTGCCGCGGCCTGTCATTCTTCCTCCTCCTCAAGCAACAAAAAAAGCACAAGCGGCAGCTCCTCACCCGGCGCTAGCGAGTCGGCTACGGTGCGCCGTGAGCGCGCGCCGCCCCCCTATATAGACTCTGGCCCGCCCTCCCCCCACCACGCGCACCGAGGGCATATAAGCGCAGCACGGGCCCGCGCGGGCCCGTTGTCAAGGCAGCACCGGACGCTTCGCTACCGCACGCACCGCTAACCGCTATGGCCCGCACAAAGCAAACGGCCCGCAAGTCCACCGGCGGAAAGGCGCCGCGCAAACAGCTCGCCACCAAGGCGGCGAGGAAGAGCGCGCCCGCCACCGGCGGCGTCAAGAAGCCCCACCGCTACAGGCCGGGCACCGTCGCCCTGCGAGAAATCAGGCGCTACCAGAAGAGCACAGAGCTGCTCATCCGCAAGCTGCCGTTCCAGCGCCTAGTGCGCGAGATCGCCCAGGACTTCAAGACCGACCTGCGCTTCCAGAGCTCCGCAGTCATGGCCCTGCAGGAGGCCAGCGAGGCCTACCTCGTCGGCCTCTTCGAAGACACCAACCTGTGCGCAATCCACGCCAAGCGCGTCACCATCATGCCCAAGGACATCCAGCTCGCGCGCCGCATCCGCGGCGAGCGCGCCTAAACCGCTTAGCCGCGGCACGGCACCGCACGCGCGCAACACAAAAAAAACGGCCCTTTTCAGGGCCACTAACATCTCTCCGTCGCGAGCAAAACTTTTGTCGGTCTTGCCGCCCAGCCTCTCTCTCTAGCCCCGTTAAAACAACCACCACAATTCCCCACCCTCCCTCCCGTACACAGCCGCTCTCGCCAACAATCACAATCGACGTCATCCCACCCCACCCCTTCAAATACACACAAACAAACAGCCGGACGACGTCACCACGGGTGGCTGGCCGCCGCCGTCTCCGAGGCGCCACCGCGCCTTCCCAATTCCCGCCGGCCACTTCCACGTCTCAACGTCCCCGTCCCCCTTTCACACAGAGAGGACACACACATAACAAACAAGACGCGCCATCCGCAAAGCAAGCAAACAAACAGAGTCTCCAGAAACATGAGAAACCAACCGTCGGCCGCCGCACAAAATACAAAACACAAAACAAAACGGCCACAACCGCTCCGCTACCGCGCGCCGCCGCCTACCGCCACCGGCCCCACAATCCAACCACCACGGCACGCACACAGTACCCACAAGGGTCATACAGAAACGCCACACAAACACCAACCAACCCCACACACACACACACACACACACACCCCGGCGCATGCACGCACGGCCACCCAAACAAGACAACACAACGCGCCAAGCACGACAATCAACGCCTTCCCGACGTCCTCTGATGGCCCTGAGAAGGGCCGTTTTGGGCCGCGCGCAGCCGTGCCATCGCGCGCCACTAGACGACGCGGGGGAGGGGGGTGGGGGACGACGGGGTCAAGCGCCAGCCCTTCCCTTCCTTCCCCTTTCCTTTCTTTACTTTAACTTCACTTCTTCTTCTTGGGCGAAGCCTTCGCCTTAGACGGCGTCGTCGCCTTCTTCGGGCGCGGCGCCTTCGGCTTCTTCGTCGGAACCTTCGCGGCCTTCTTCGCCTTCGACGGCGACTTGGCCTTGGCCGGCTTGGCCGCAGCCGCCTTCTTCGCACCCGCGGGAGCCGCCGACGCCGCAGACGCCTTCTTGGCGGCGCCCGCCTTCCGACCGGTCGCCGCCTTCACGCCACCAGCCTTCTTTGCGCCGGCCGCACGGGCGCCCTTCTTCTCCTTGCTGGCCGGAGCGGCGCGCTTCTTCTTCGCACCGCCGGCACGGGCCTTGCCGCCCTCGGCCGCCCCGCCGCCGGCGCCGGCAAGCTTGAAAGAGCCGGACGCGCCCTTCCCCTTCGTCTGCACCAGCTCGCCAGCCACGACGGCCGACTTGAGGTACTTCTTGATAAAGGGCGCCAGCTTCTCCGCGTCCAGCTTGTAGTGCGCGGCAATGTACTTCTTGATCGCCTGCAGCGACGAGCCGCCGCGCTCCTTCAGACTCTTGATGGCGGCCGTCACCATCTCAGAGGTGCGCGGGTGCGCAGGCTTGGCGCGCGGCTTCTTCGCAGACGCCGCAGACTTGGCCTTCTTCGTCGTGCCGGTGGCGGCGGGTGCCGCAGCAGTCTCGTTCGTAGCCGCCTGATCTGCCATTATTTCGACGACGCGCGTACACACACGAGAGCGAGAGCGAGAGCGGCAGGCGGCAAGCACGGCGGCAGAGAATAGCCGCCGCGCCGCCAGGCCCAGCCAGTGTCGCGGGCGGGCGCGGACGGCCGAGAGAGCGGCCGCCACTCTGCGCGCCGCCGCGCCGCGCCTCCCGCGCTTGCTACCGCCCAACGTCCGACAGCCTGTGCGGACCAGCCCCAAACCTGCGCCGCAACCACCCGCGCCGTTCAAACCACCGAGGATGGGGCTACACACGGCCACACCACAGTCGCCAACCAGTCGCCACGGCAGCGCCGCAAACCACGGCCAAACTGCAGCTACCGCGCGCTACAGCCTGGCTCGGCCCGCCGAGAATCGCCGCCCCCGCCCACATGCCGCCCCCACAGCCCCAGCCGACGACCCGCCACAATGGCCAAACCTTCGGCAAAAGTGCCACACCGTCGCCGCGCCAGCCCGGCCAGCGCGGCCGCCGCCACAGCCACACAAGCGGAGGCGTGCGGCGATGCCGGCCGTGCAAACGCACCTCCGCCGCCCCATCGCCCTCCCACCGTTTCCCGATCGGCCCGCAGCCGTCGGGCCACCTCGCCCGCCAACATTCGCGCCCCTTTCTCACAAAATTGCCCGCCGCAAACAAAACGGGCGCCGCCTGCGCAACATCGGCACCGGCCAACCGAGCGCCGCCGCCCCTCGCCGCTTACGCGAGGGGGGCTGACCGCCGTCCGCAACTACAGACACACCGAATCTGCCTCCAAGCACACACGACAGCCGACCTCCTACATTTATACGCCGCAAGCCACCCAACGGTGTGTGGCGGAGGGCACTTTTTACGTTACGTGCCACTGTCGTCATTGCCTCCCTTTGCCGTTCCAGTCGCGTATGGTTCGCGGGAACAACGACTGTCTGAAAGCCTCCGTGCGCGCTCGAATCTCTCTACTTTTACTACATTCGGGATCTCCTCGGGAGGTATATACGTACGGGGAAGCAATATATTCGATACCTCATCCGGAAACGCACCCTCTCGAAAACCTGGCGAGCAAGCTACACCGCGATGCAGAGAGCGCCTCCCTTGCAGAGTCTGCCACTTAACTATCACGGTTACCACATAACCCTGTGACGAAACGTTGGACCTTTCTCTATCTCCTCCGTCAACCCGACCTGCTACGCATCCCACACTGGTGGGCAACACTCACGTATGGGTCGGTCGAACGCGTGTTTTTGTAAGCCACCTCCTTTGTTGATGGACTACATTTTTGCTAAGCATTCTCCCAGTGCATCTCAACCTGGTACCCGCCTTACCAACAATTACTTTTATCTGATCATCATTCCACTTCCAAATCATTCCGCACGCATACTCCCAGATACATATTTTACAGACGTCACAGCTACCAGTGTTTGTCCCGCTATCATATAATCAATCATACAATAAACGATCCTTCTTTCTGTATATTCGCAATACATCACATTTGTCTATGTTAAGGGGACAGTTGCCACTCCCTGCACCGGGTGCCTATCCGCTGCCGATCGTCCTGCAACCTCTCTGTATACTACATACAGCACATCATCCGCGAAACGACGCATGGAACGTCCGGCACTATCTACTAGCTCATTTATATGATATGAATTGTGAAAAGCAATGGTCCCATAACACTCCCCCGTGGCACGCCAGGGGTTACTTTAACGTCTGTAGACGTCTGTCTCTCCATTGATAACAACATGCTGTGTTCCGTCTGCTAACATCTCGTCAATCCAGCCACACAGTTGGTCTGATATTCTGTAGACTCTTACGTCGTTTATCAGGCGACGGTGCGGAGCTGTATCGAACGCCTTCCGGACGTCAACGACAATGGCATCCACCTGGGAGCCTGTATCTCATATTTTCTGGGTCTCATGCGCAAATAAAGCGAGCTGGGGGTCTCACACACGATCGCTGTTTCCGGAATCCAACATGGATTCCTACATAGTAGACTCTGGAGTTTCCACAAACGACATGATACTCGAGCAAACAACATGTTCTACGACACATCGACGTCAGAGATATGGGTCTATGGTTTTTGCGCATCTGCTCGACGACTGGGACTACCTGTGCTCTTTTCCAATCATTTGGAACCCTCCCTTCCTCTCCAGAGACTTGCGGTACACGGCTGTTAGAAGGGGGGCAGGTTGTTTCGCGTACCCTGTGTAGGAATCGCGAATTGGTAATCCCGTCGGGTCCGGCGGACTTTCCCATTCCTCCTTGGACACTTATTTCGATGTCAGCCGGTTTCTCGTTCGTGCGAGCATTTAGAGACGGAACTGCAGTGCGGTCCGTCCTCTGTGAAACAGCTTTGGAAACAGGTGTTTAGGTATTTCACAGCTTTACGCGTGTCATCCTCTGTTTCAATGCCATCACCATGCCGGAGTGTCTGGATATGCTGTTTCGAGCCACTTACTGATTCAACGCAAGACCGGAACGTCCTAGCATTTTCTGTCAACGTCGGTACATAGGGTTTGTTCTACTTTCGAATTCACTGAACGCTTCACGCATAGCCCTCCTTACGCTCACACTTTGGACATCGTTTAGCTTCTGTTTGTCTCGGAGGTTTTGGCTGCGTTTAAACTTTGGGTGAAGCTCTCTTTGCTTTCGCAACAGTTTCCTAACGTTGTTGTTGTAGTATACCACGGTGGGTTTTTTTTCCCATCCCTCACAGTTCGACACTCGGCACGTACCTGTCTAAAAACGCATTTTTACCATTGCCTTGCACTTTCTCCATGAACACTCAACATTGTCAGTGTCGGAACAGGCATTTGCCTTTTCATCTGTCGGGTCGTCTGCAAATCTGCCTTCTATTACTCTTGCTAGCCAAAACAGATAGATACACCGTCCTCCCTGCAACGGCCTTATGATCACTGCGTCCCTGTTCTGCACATACAGAGTCGAAACACGTTCGGGTCTGTTTGTCATCCGTAGGTCCACGATGTTATCTCCACGAGTCGGTTCTCTGTTCATTTTGCTCGAGGTGATTTTCGGACAGTGCACTCAGTATAATGTCACTCGATGCTCTCTGTCCCCCTACCACCCGTCCTGAACATCATCTGAGTGTCCCAGTCTATATCGGGTAAATTGAAATCTCCACCTAAGACCCTAACATGCTGAGGAAAATGTATGTGAAATGTGTTTCCAAAATCCGTCTCTCCGTTGTTCTGCCACTAATGCTGCTGCGTCGGGAGGTCGGTCAAAGGAGCCAATTATTATTAAACCTAGCTCGGTTGTTGGGTGTAACCTCCACCCACAATATTTCACAGGAACCATCCACCTCTACTTCACTACAGGATCAAAACTACTACTCAAACAGCGACGAACACACCACCACCGGTTGCATGCAATCGAGCCTTTCTAAAACACCGTCTGTACCTTTGTGACAATTTCGGCAGAATTTATCCCTGGCGTCAGCCAGCTTTCTGTACCTTATCACGATTGCAGAGCTTCGGTGCTTTCTCTGTCAGCGCTTGCGGTTCCGGTACTGTACCAACGCAGCTTCGACAGTTGACAATTAACAAACGATACCGATTGCTGCTTGGTCCCCGCACCCGTTGAGGCTGCTGTTGCCCCCTTTCTGTACTTGCCCAAGGCCATCTAACCTAACAAAACCGCCCAGCCCACGCCACACAACCCCTGCTACCCGTGTAGCCGCTTGTTGCGTGTAGTGCTCTCCACCTAAGACTATAACATGCCTTCGACATTCGCAGTGTACAACACCTTAGGTTAGGGTTGGCGTCGCTTGGGTTAGGTTAGGTTACGTTAGGTGGACGTGGGTTAGGTTAAGGGTTAAAGTTAGGTTAGGCGTCAAAGTTAGGTTAAGCGTTCGGACGTGAGGCGTCAGGTGGCCGCACCTACCTTACGGCCGGACATCTTAGGTTAGGCTAAGGGCGCCGAGGTCACGTTACGTTCACCTTCGGGCGCCACACGTAGCTGTCACAGGTAGGTAGTAGTTCGGTCGGTCGGTCGTCGGCAAGCCGCAAAAAACTACAGACGACGTCGACAACAAGACCGAGCAGGAGGCAGATATATACCGAGCGCCAAAGAGACCGACCACACACACACACACACACACACACACAAAACAACAAACACCACCCACCGGCCAAAGGGGCACCAAAAAAACCCACAAAGCCGAGCACCACACGTCGCGACCAGAGGCAACCCGCAACCGCAACGGCGCTTTCCGCACCGGGCCGGATGCACGTACGACAACACCGCTACCCGTACACAAGGCCTCCCATTGCACACAGCCGCTCTGTGTTCAACATCATCAATGGCGCGCCCGCGGCTCGTCGCGGTCGCAGCCATGACGCCGCCGCCACTTTTGCACCAACACATTCACGCACCGCAAAACAGCTCGCCGACCCACCGACACAGCACAGCCGACAAACAAAAACAACCGCGGCGGCGGCAACAAAACAAAACAAACACCTCGCACCAAGCGTCCGACAGAAAACAAACGGACAGGCACACAGGCCTCTGCTAACGACCACGACACAGCGGCACGCTGCCCCTTTCCCGCCACTCTCGATTCACAGCGCACGCGACCCCGTCGTCGACGACGACACGCGACGGGCTCGCTTCCCGCAACCTACACCTTTCCGCCACTACGCACGGCTCCACCCGACGCCCGTCGCAACGGCACTACTGCACGCACTATCACCCCCGCCGCCGCCGCCGCCGCCGCCGCCTCCTCCTCTCTCCCCCTTCCCGTACACAACAACACAGCCAAAAACACACTCACGACCCAAACATAACAACATGGCACGTGCATCGGCGCACACCCCCAACCAGTCACCGTCGACACAACCACACGCAAGGCACGGAAAAACCGGCGTCCTTCCACGTTGCCATCAAAGCAGCACAAACAACCACACAGGAGGAACCACCAACAACTGCCGGCCGGCCGGCAACCACCAAACGCACATTCCCGCTCGCCACCACACACCTCTCGGCAGCCGTTTCGCAAAGACATGACATGACATGACGCGACATCATCGCATCACGGGCGACGCACGCACACCGACCCACTTTCCCGCCCGTCTCTCTCTCTCTTTTTCTTCCGACGCCTTCGGCCGAGCACACACGTACGTGGCACAACGCCCAACACAGTCACACACAGTCGACAGGCGCACGCCCAGGCACGCAACGACGCAGCGCAGCAAAGGCGCCCGCGACACATACCTCCTCTCCCGTCTCGCCGCCGACCGCCAGCCAGCCACTCGCAATGTGCACTGGCCAACCGGACACACGTCCACCGCGCCGCCTCCGACCACCCGCCAGGGGGCGCTCACGTCCGCGACAACAGCGCGGCCCGCCGCCGGGCGGGCCCAGCCCGGCCCAGGCGGCGCGCGCTGCTCTGCACTCGGCGCGCCGCGCCACACATCCTGCTGCAGACCGGGCTCGTCTCTCTGTACGCGTCTGCGTCTGCCCGCATCTCATCTTCCTGCGCATCAACACAAACGAGGCCACGTGAGCAAACCCCCGTCACAACGCCACATCACGCACTGCCTTGTCGACCGCCTAAATAAATGCACTCACCCACCAGCCATCCGCTTCGTCCTCTTCTTGCTTACTCGTTGTTCGTCGTTGTTGCTGCTGCACCAGCACCAGCACCAGCACCGGCGGCGGCGGCGGCGGCGGCGGCGGCGGCGGCGGCGGCGGCGGCGGCGGCAGCGGCAGCGGCAGCGCACACAGCCCCCAGCCGGCCGCATCCGAGGGGGCCCCGCCGCCAGCGTCGCCTCCTTGGGCACAGGTGCGGTGCTGTGGCCGCCCATCCAACCGCATTTGCTGGCCGTCCCAGCCGCCAGGCAGGCGTTCCCACTGCCGCGCACCGCCTCTGCTGCAGAAGACGAACAAACGAAACGTACAAACATACACGCACCCGAAGCGTGGCCACACACGGACGGGACCGACAGGCTCCAAGGCGACCAAACGATGGAAAAACAAACACAAAAACAAAAGACACGCGAGCGAGCGAGCAAGCACGCAGTCGCCTCGCCTCTGTCCTCCCGCCCCCGCCCTTCTCCCCACCACATGCCCACAAACACCACCGCCTGCCCGCATCTCCACATTCGCCCCCTCCATTTGTTCCCTTGCGTTCGTTCCTTCCTTCCTTCCATGTGTCTGCGTGCGCGGCGCCTCTCCAACATCCGCCGTCCGTCCGTCCCGTTTTCGCCGTACCACACGCCACCGTCGGCGCCGCCTCGCCTCCTCCCAGTCCACCACCGCCGCCGCCCCTGTCCGCCCCGCACACCACCATACACCGCTGCTTGTCCCGGCCGTTGCCACCAAAGGCGCCAGCCGCAAACCGCGCCAAACGCCGCAGCGCGCGTGCGTCCTTCCTTCTTGCTTGCTTCTCCGTGCCGACGCTGCCTCTATTCCCGCACCCATTCGGCCGACAAGCACTGGCGTCGACGACACAGCCGTTGGGCTCCGGCACTGCGCGTACCGGAGTTACACGCGCACCCCCCCTCGCGAACGCACGACTCATTCTCTTTGTTGTTTCTCCTCTTTCTTACGTCTTCGTTTCTTGTTTGTTTGTTTGTTTGTTTTTTTTTTTTTCCTCCCACCGCCGCATGTGACACAATGGCCTCCCTCCCCCTTTCGTTCGTTGTCGCCGCTTTGTTTCTCTTTCTCATTGGTGCACGTCCGACGCGCTCCATTTCCACCACACCACGGCCATCGGCCTCCTCAACGGGCAGGCGCAGTGTGCCATTCTCCGGCGCACAAGCACACCGCGCGGCTCGCTCTCCTCGCCCCCACGCCACGCCACGCCACGCAGCACAAATGATGCTGTCTCGCAACACGACACACGGTGCGCACACCCCCGACCACGCGGCTCTTAAAAGGCATGGCACCGGCGACATGCGCCGCCCCGGCCCGCATCCGTCGTCTCACGTTCACTGCCGGCCGCGTCTGAGGCTACAACCGCACCACAACAACGGTCCCCTCCCGGCAACACATTTGTTGCACAAACACAACCGCCGAGCGCAGCGCGAGCCACCCACACGCGCCCTCCCCGTCTTTAAAAGCCTCCGCGTCTCCTTTCTCCTTTCGCGCCCCTCCCATCTCCCGAATATGCCAGCAGCGGTGCCACTACCGCGAAACGGACACGCCTTCCGGGCCACATGCAAGGGCACGCCCACCACCAACTACTGCCATATTCGCGGACGCAGTTAGGCAACACGCAACGCACTCTCCACCTACTTTCTCTCTCTCGTCCATTCTCTTTAAAACACACGAACCAACCAACCACGGCTAACACACTTTTTCGCGACACCTTTGACTGCGTTATCTTGACCGTGACGGCAGCTATCGACCTTCCAATTCCCCACTAAACACACACACACCCCTACATACACACCCTTCGCTACACCGGACAACAACAGCGTACACAACAGGAGGGCACACGAAACGGCAGGCAAGGGCAACGCATTCTCATAGATTCCTCCTCCGAGCCATGTCGGCGAACGTTTCATCCGGGAAGGCAATGCAATTCAGCCGTCACCACGGCCGACACCTGCAGCCGCGCCGTAAACGCCTTTCAGTGCGGCTGCAATGCACGGGAACGTTCCGTTGCTATAGACAGCGCCTCTCCGTTTTTCCCTGCTTCGTTTTCCGGTGATTGCTTCTCCATTTTGTTTGTTTTATTACTTTCCGTTCCCCTCCTCCACCATTGTTTCCGTCCCCAACAGTTTTGCTCATTCCACACGTTCTGCCCAGACACGACACTCGACCGATCAAAGGTCAGCCTTTCGTCACCGTTCGCGGCGCCGACGGTGCCACAGTGCGACTGGTGTGAACACCGACACGTTGCCATGACGCCGGTGTACCGCGCCGATATTGACAGTTACTCAGAGCCGCCGGATCGGATCACATCACCGACACACCTGCCATTTCACACCGGGGGACACAGACCAACGAAACGCGTGTACGCCCATAACAACAAACAACGACCGTCGTCGTCTAGCCTCACGCTTACTGTACTCAACCGAACACACGTGCACCGTGAATGACGTGCGTGCGCACAACAGTCCAATCAATCATCAGTCAAACTGCAGAAACGGCTATCATCAAATCAAGGGCCAAATAGGTACACCACCGTGCGTGTCGCCTACCCCACCCGCCCGTACATTTCTTGGCGACTTCGTAATGGATGATAGTACGACACGTCCATTTAAAACGTCACCAACACACACACACCAACGCGCCGTACAGCAAAGGGAATAGTCGACGGCAACACAACATTTCACCCTCGCCATCATGTATGATGTGACAACAGACGGCCGTAACGGTGACATCCAACAATCAATCAATCGCGAGGACTTTCAATTGCAGTCACGTGACTAACCGGGCAGACGGAGACAAAGACATGAATCAGCGCCACAGACAGCACCAACACCTCCTATCGATCTATCTGTGTGTCGACAAACAACCACGCCAAGACTCGTGCACGCATTCCACGTCACACCGGCGGCAACCAAACCCTCGCGGCCGTACCCCAGTAACCACAACCACAACCACATTCGAGACCACACCACCACGGCACAGCAGCACCACCAGCTGCCTCGCAACCAACCAAACCGGGTAGCTATGCCGCCCCTCTCACTCACTCACTCACTCACTCACTCACACACACACAAACAATTCCGCTCTTCCCGCAAAGGCAATTTGGTGGCCCTGAAAAGGGCCGTTTTGCCGCTCTCGCAACGGAGGGAGCTTCCTTCCTTCCTTCCTTCCTTCCTTCCTTCCTTCCTTCCAAGAGCCGAAGTAACAACCTCCTCCTTACTTGGAGCTCGTGTACTTGGTCACCGCCTTCGTGCCCTCGCTCACGGCGTGCTTGGCCAGCTCGCCAGGCAGCAAGAGCCGCACAGCCGTCTGGATCTCGCGGGACGTGATGGTCGAGCGCTTGTTGTAGTGCGCCAGGCGAGACGCCTCGGCCGCAATGCGCTCGAAAATGTCGTTCACGAAGCTGTTCATGATGCTCATCGCCTTCGACGAGATGCCCGTGTCGGGGTGCACCTGCTTCAGCACCTTGTAGATGTAGATGGCATAGCTCTCCTTCCTCTTGCGCTTCTTCTTCTTGTCGCCCTTCGAAATGTTCTTCTGCGCCTTGCCGGCCTTCTTGGCGGCCTTCCCGCTAGTCTTGGGCGGCATCTCGAACGTACAACAACAGGCAGCAAGCGCTCCGCTCTAGTCAGCGTCTCCCCACACAGTGGCACCCGCCCTTCGAAATGTTCTTCTGCGCCTTGCCGGCCTTCTTGGCGGCCTTCCCGCTAGTCTTGGGCGGCATCTCGAACGTACAACAACAGGCAGCAAGCGCTCCGCTCTAGTCAGCGCCTCCCCACACAGTGGCACCCGCCGCTACCGCAACACCGCACCTTTACCAGCTCGCCCTGTTGCGGCCGCCGACCAATGGGGCGCGCGCGCAACCGGCCGCCGCACCCGAGCCCATAAAGGGACCCCCACCCCGCCGCCGCCGGCATTCGCTGAGTAGCTTCTGGATAGTGCGGACGCGTGTGCAGGGCTGCGCTAGCACTTTCCCTCTTCGTTGCTACTCAGCCATAGGAACCTGCTTGCGGGTTTAGTCGCTGATTGTCCTAGCGCTTTAGCTGGACGGTTCGGCACTAAGGCTTCCGAGCTCCAGATTTTTTCAAATTTGGAGCGGAGTTGCGAGAAGATTACGGCGCAGGCGGCTGATTTGACAGTTGCTTGTGAGCACAATCGTCGTTGCGGGTTGCGGTCTGTGGGTTGGCGCGCGTTGGTGCGCGTCCTCTTGCTGCCGTTGGCCGCTTTTCCGACTACGTCGAGCACCTCAGTCGTCGCAAGGACTCTTGCTGCCGCAGAGGCTAGCTCTGCCCCCCCTAGCGTAGGGAAATCTGCACGCCAGGGCCTGGTCGCTGGCCAGTTACCCGCGCGTGATAGGCCGATTAGGGTCGGACTCGCCTGCTTGAGACCTAACGGTGCCAACCAAGGCAGCGACCGACACTCCCTTGGCAGCCTCTCTCACCGTTTCGGACATGGCACTACCACCGGTCTTACTAACGATCACGAGGCAAGAAAATTCCCCTGGCAGTTACGAGGTCCACAGGACTGACCAGACGAACAGCCAAGGTGAAATAAGCCCCAAATCCCGACTTCTACTCGCGAACGCGATAGCGGGATTAACGGGGAAGGACAGAAAAAAGTACGAGCGTCGTCTCGAGAGGGCACTGAAACCACGTCCTGAGAGCGAGACGACACCACCTCGTCCACGCCCTCTAAAAGCGAGTCCCAAATCCAACAAGAAAAAGACCCCCGCGAAAAAGCGAAAGTCGCCGCTGAGGAAAACATCGTCAAAGACGAGGAAAACTCAGCGCGCGGAAAGACCGGCAAGCCCGAGCGAGGCACAGCCGACCGAGCCAGCGCAGGACGCGCCCGAGCGGACAAAGGCCGCCACGTGCCCAGGTAACGGAGCGGGCGGCCCCGCGCAGGAACAATGCGCCGAGGTGCGAGGCGAGCACAATGGCCCGGCCGCGTCACCCGGCCCGTCGCGGGAAGAAAGCCGCGACGCAGGTACCACGCCAGAACCGGCGGCCGCCGTGCGGCGCGCTGCTGCAGGCACGCCGCGGCATGAGAATGCAGCGGCGGGCGGGCAGCGGTGCGCGGACGTGGCTGACGCCGAAGCTGCCACACCACACGACGATGACGGATTCCGGCGGCCCAAAAGAACCGCCGGCCGCTCCCCTGTGCTGCACACAGCCTCCCCGGTAACAACAAGTAACAGGTTCTCCCCCATAGAAGACCACCCCCACACACAGGACAACACCATGCAGCCAGCCGACACAGACGGAGACACGGAGGAGAGACGATTTCGGATCCCTCCTCTTATAATCCACTACGAGAAGTCGTACTCCGAGTTGTATGACAACATCAATGCAACACTCGGAGAAAACAAGTTCACCGCAAAAACAACCGGGGAGGACCAACTCAAGATCACACTAAAGACAGTTGACGACTACAAAGCGGTGAAGGCCATGTTAAAAGAGAAGGAAACCCACTTCTATACCTTCCCCATAGCTGCCAAAAAACCTATAAAAATAGTATTCCGGGGCATGCCACACAAGACAGACACTGGGGACATAAAAAGTTACCTGGAAAGGGAGGGTTTCGAAGTGAGCTCGGTCGTCAAGACAAACCCGAGAAGACCGTGGCCACTGCACACAGTCACCTTACCCGACTCTGCCCAAAATAGGAAGATATGGGAGGTGACAATGATAATGAGGGTAACGGTCACTCCAGAGAAGCTGAAAAAAAGATCGGGCCCAGGGCGATGTTTTAATTGCCAAAAAGTGGGGCACATGGCTAGGGACTGTGACATGCCAATGAGGTGTGTTAGGTGCGGCGAAAAGCACAAGTACGAGGAATGCCCGGTACCGCAGGGGGAGGGCAAGGAGAAGTGCTGCAATTGTGCTGGCGCGCATCCTGCCAGCTACCTGGGGTGCCCGGAATTCCGTAAAGCTAGGGACCGCCTAAGGGGAAAGCACCCACAGACAACAGGGGCTAAGCTTCGCGCCGCACCTCCACCACCTCCACCACCACCAAGCCGATATCCAAGACCCACAGCGTCAAGGGTATTTCAATCACGGACATACTCGTCAACGGTCAGTGCCCCACCTCGCCCTCCTCCACACAACCAGGTTCCTGTCAATGGAGAATCGCCTAGGGAAGCCCCCCCCTACTCACTAGAGCCCAGTCTGCGTGACACGACACAGAACGTCTCGGTGGAACAACTGGCAGCAACAGTAAAGGCCCTTCAGGCTCAGGTGAATCAACTGGCAAACATTTTGGCCACAATGACTCAACACCCCGCCGAACACTCATCGGCAGCAAAGCAGGCGCCCTCATCGGCGATGACATCAGGAAACCCCAACCCCCGACATGGATAGACGACCTAACATACAAGGTCTAAAAATGTGCGTCTTCAACGCAAACGGTCTATTCCAGCAAGCCCTCGAATTCAGGGAATTCATAAAAGAGGAAGACATTGACATATGCTTAGTGGCCGAAACACACCTGAAGCCAGGTGTAAGAGCATCTGTAGCTAACTACAACTGCTACAGACGCGATCGGCCTACCGCAGGAGGCGGGGTTGCAGTATATGTCAAACGAGGTATTAGACACCACCAAGTGTACCCACCAGCAACTCGCCAAATTGAAACAGTCGCAATAGAAATTGCCACTGTAACAGGGCCCCTCACAGTCGTTGCAGCCTACCGCCCCCCTTCCCAAACGTTAGAAGAAGAGGACATAGCTGCACTAGGGAGAATAAGAGGCAAGCTCCTAATAGGAGGAGACCTCAATGCCAAGCACGCAGACTGGCACTCACGAGTAAGCAACAGAGCTGGTCGACAACTGCAACGACTCGCGCGCATCCACCAGTTTCAGGTATGGGGCCCCGTGGAGCCCACCCATTTCCCAAACAACGGAAACAGGGCGGACGTCCTCGACATCGCACTCACGAAACACGTTACGGGTTTTGTGTCTGCCAATTCGATAAACAGGATGTCTTCAGACCACAATCCAGTTATCCTAGAGGTCGACATGGGAGAATGGCTCTCGCTCCCACAGCGCACCACAACTTACAAACGAACAAACTGGGAACAGTTCAGCAACGGAATAGCTGCTGAACTTGCCCAAGCCCCGCCTCCAACAGCAGAGACTGCTGAACAAGCGCTGGAAGACTTCACTAAAGCGATCCTGCAAGCAGCTGAGGAAGCAACACCTGCGCCAGCGGGAGCCCCCCGCTCCAGGCAGCTCCCTCAGCACCTGCTTGCCCAAATCAGACACAAAAACAGGATCGCCAAAGAATGGAAACTTACTAGGAACAAAAACACGAGGAGGCTGCTCAACAGACTACAACGAGAGTTGAAAGTTGCACTCACTGAGTATCGCAACCAGCAATGGTCAGAACGACTATCAACTCTCAAACTAGATGACCACAGCTTGTGGCAAGCCACGAAGCAGTTCACGAGAAGACGCGCAAAAATGCCCCCTCTGCATGGTGAACGTGGACTGCAATTCAGCACCGAAGACAAAGCAAATGCACTAGCAGACGTGTTCGAAAAACAATTTACGCCAGCAGAGGTACAGGACAGAGAACACGTCGCAATCGTCCGCAGACAACTGGCCACCTTTTTAGAGGCAGACGACGACGATGAATACACGCCGCACTTCAGTTCTGAAGATGTGGCTAGTGTCATCAAATCGCTGCCAACAAGAAAGGCACCAGGCCACGACCAGCTCACCAACGAACTATTAAAACATATCCCGCCCATGGCAATAACACACTTAGCAGATATCCTAAACGAAATTACGCGATCGCTAAAATTCCCGACACAGTGGAAACACGCTGAAGTAGTCTCGATCGCAAAACCTGGAAAAGACCCGGTGTTCCCGCAACACTACAGACCAATTAGTCTACTGCCTACCCTCAGTAAACTATACGAGCGTCTCCTCCTAGTACCGATACAGGATCACATCAGAAGAGAGCAAATCCTGCCCAAATTCCAGTTTGGGTTCCGCCCACAACATTCGGCCCCCCAACAAATAATGAGGGTAGTAGAAGCAGCCACAGAAAGCTTCAACCGCAAAGGCTATTGCGGGATCGTCCTACTAGACGTGGCAAAAGCCTTTGATTCAGTCTGGCACACCGGGCTTCTCCATAAAATGTACACCCAGGGCTTCCCCGGAAAGATTGTGAAACTTATAAAAAGCTATCTCTCCGGTAGGACATTCTCTGTAAAGGTAGAAACATCACTGTCAAGCAGGAGAAGAATACATGCAGGGGTACCACAGGGTTCGGTTCTTGGTCCAACCCTTTACAGTCTCTACACTGCGGATATACCAACCACCCAACACGTACAAACAGCACAGTATGCTGACGACACCGCATTCTTCTCCTGCTCAACAAACAGGAACCTGGTCACGAGACGTCTCCAAACCGCCCTAAATAAGACAGACAAATGGGCCAAACAATGGCGAATCTCACTCAACTCTGAGAAGACCCAAGCCATGCTAATGACTAGACGTCTCGGTAAACTTCGCCCCCCCAGAAGACCCTACCAAATGCTGCACCTGCAGGGCCAAAACCTCCCCTGGAGAAACACTGCGAGGTACCTCGGTGTGACACTAGACAAGCGCCTGACTTGGAAGTGCCACATCGAGGAGGTTCGCAAAAAGGCCCTAGGCAGGATGCAGATCCTCTACCCAATACTAAACAGTACAAGTTCCCTTGACCCAAGCACAGGAGTAGCCGTCTATCGAAGTCTAATTAGACCGATACTGGAGTATGCGTGCCCCGTATGGGGTTACGCTGCTAGATCGACGGTAGAACGGCTACAAAAGATTCAGAACAGAGCGCTCAGAAGAGCGCTACACACACCGCCGCGATTCCCGACGGAAGACCTCCACATAGCGGCAGACATCGAAAAATTAAACACGAGATTCCGAACCCTGGCGGAGCAGTTCTACGCCAACGCGGAAAGATCGCCAAACGATCTCATAAACTCACTTGGTCGGTACAACAACGTACCAGACCGGTATAAAAGACCAAAAGCAATACTCCTCGCATAACTAAAAGAGAAAAAAAATAAATATTAAAAAAAAAAATGACCGTTACTAATAAAGTGACAGAAAAGAATCCACAAGCACTCTAAAGAAAAGAACAAACAAAAAGACAAGCACATCCAACAAACCCCCCAGAAAATTGAAGGAAATGTCCGAATGGGACAAAAACCTTCTCAGAACACAACCTCTGAAGACAGAGGAAGAAATTAGAGTGAGCAGCAGCCGCCGCCGGCACACGCACGCACTCCGCTGCTCGACTCGCTGCGGCTCGCACCGTTACGGTTACGTGTTTAGCGCTTACGCCACTAGCCAAACGCCATGTCCGGACGCGGAAAGGGAGGCAAAGTCAAGGGCAAGTCAAAGTCCCGCTCAAGCAGGGCTGGGCTCCAGTTCCCGGTCGGCAGAATCCACCGCCTCCTGCGCAAGGGAAACTACGCCGAGCGCGTCGGCGCCGGGGCGCCCGTCTACCTCGCCGCCGTCATGGAGTACCTCGCGGCTGAGGTGCTCGAGCTGGCCGGAAACGCGGCCCGCGACAACAAGAAGACGCGCATCATCCCGCGCCACCTGCAGCTCGCCATCCGCAACGACGAGGAGCTCAACAAGCTCTTGTCGGGCGTCACCATCGCACAGGGTGGTGTCCTGCCCAACATCCAGGCCGTCCTGCTGCCAAAGAAGACCGAGAAGAAGGCCTAAACAGGGACCGCGGCGCTGCGCTTGCGTGCTCCCTGCACGCAAACGCAAACGCGCCTTTGCCTTGCCGGCTCGCCTCACAACAATCGGCCCTTTTCAGGGCCACCACACAAACCTACGTCCAAAGCAAAGTTTCCGTCGTCCTCGCCGCACTTTACAACAACGTCCACAGCGCCGGCGCACGTCCGCCATCTTGTCCACAGCCCGTGTGGCCGAACACACACACATTTTTTCTGCACCCCTCCACGCACGCACAGTCGCGTTCCAAACAACGACAACGACATCAATACACCAATAATGTGATGTGATCATTGTTAATATGTTCATAATTAAAAGAGCGCGTAACGGCCCGACGACGGACGACACGCGGGCCGCCGCGCGCGCTCTCCAAACACACAGGCACAGGACAAACCAAACCAAACCAAACAGCTGATCCGATCGATGATCCGGCCCGCGCCACAAACAAACCACGCACACACCGGACTCAGCCGCGCCCTCCCGCATCCATCATCACACACGTCACGTCGAAACTCCAAACGGAACGCACGCACGCAAAGCAACAGAGGCGCACAACAACAACAACAACAACAACAAACACACACACACAGAGGCAGGCAGGCAACACAGACCCTTTCGCACTTTTCAATTTCCGAACAGTGTGGTGGCCCTGAAAAGGGCCGTTTTTCGTCTCTCCCACCAAGCACGGGCAACGGCACGGCCGCGGGAAGGCCACAGCACAGCACACCGGCTGCCTGCCTAACCGCCGAAACCGTACAGGGTGCGCCCCTGCCTCTTCAGGGCGTACACCACGTCCATGGCCGTCACAGTCTTGCGCTTGGCGTGCTCAGTGTACGTCACCGCGTCGCGGATCACGTTCTCCAGGAACACCTTCAGCACTCCGCGGGTCTCCTCGTAGATCAGACCAGAGATGCGCTTCACGCCGCCCCTGCGAGCCAGGCGGCGGATGGCGGGCTTCGTGATGCCCTGGATGTTGTCGCGCAACACCTTGCGGTGCCGCTTGGCGCCACCCTTGCCCAGCCCCTTTCCTCCCTTGCCGCGGCCTGTCATTCTTCCTCCTCCTCAAGCAACAAAAAAAGCACAAGCGGCAGCTCCTCACCCGGCGCTAGCGAGTCGGCTACGGTGCGCCGTGAGCGCGCGCCGCCCCCCTATATAGACTCTGGCCCGCCCTCCCCCCACCACGCGCACCGAGGGCATATAAGCGCAGCACGGGCCCGCGCGGGCCCGTTGTCAAGGCAGCACCGGACGCTTCGCTACCGCACGCACCGCTAACCGCTATGGCCCGCACAAAGCAAACGGCCCGCAAGTCCACCGGCGGAAAGGCGCCGCGCAAACAGCTCGCCACCAAGGCGGCGAGGAAGAGCGCGCCCGCCACCGGCGGCGTCAAGAAGCCCCACCGCTACAGGCCGGGCACCGTCGCCCTGCGAGAAATCAGGCGCTACCAGAAGAGCACAGAGCTGCTCATCCGCAAGCTGCCGTTCCAGCGCCTAGTGCGCGAGATCGCCCAGGACTTCAAGACCGACCTGCGCTTCCAGAGCTCCGCAGTCATGGCCCTGCAGGAGGCCAGCGAGGCCTACCTCGTCGGCCTCTTCGAAGACACCAACCTGTGCGCAATCCACGCCAAGCGCGTCACCATCATGCCCAAGGACATCCAGCTCGCGCGCCGCATCCGCGGCGAGCGCGCCTAAACCGCTTAGCCGCGGCACGGCACCGCACGCGCGCAACACAAAAAAAACGGCCCTTTTCAGGGCCACTAACATCTCTCCGTCGCGAGCAAAACTTTTGTCGGTCTTGCCGCCCAGCCTCTCTCTCTAGCCCCGTTAAAACAACCACCACAATTCCCCACCCTCCCTCCCGTACACAGCCGCTCTCGCCAACAATCACAATCGACGTCATCCCACCCCACCCCTTCAAATACACACAAACAAACAGCCGGACGACGTCACCACGGGTGGCTGGCCGCCGCCGTCTCCGAGGCGCCACCGCGCCTTCCCAATTCCCGCCGGCCACTTCCACGTCTCAACGTCCCCGTCCCCCTTTCACACAGAGAGGACACACACATAACAAACAAGACGCGCCATCCGCAAAGCAAGCAAACAAACAGAGTCTCCAGAAACATGAGAAACCAACCGTCGGCCGCCGCACAAAATACAAAACACAAAACAAAACGGCCACAACCGCTCCGCTACCGCGCGCCGCCGCCTACCGCCACCGGCCCCACAATCCAACCACCACGGCACGCACACAGTACCCACAAGGGTCATACAGAAACGCCACACAAACACCAACCAACCCCACACACACACACACACACACACACCCCGGCGCATGCACGCACGGCCACCCAAACAAGACAACACAACGCGCCAAGCACGACAATCAACGCCTTCCCGACGTCCTCTGATGGCCCTGAGAAGGGCCGTTTTGGGCCGCGCGCAGCCGTGCCATCGCGCGCCACTAGACGACGCGGGGGAGGGGGGTGGGGGACGACGGGGTCAAGCGCCAGCCCTTCCCTTCCTTCCCCTTTCCTTTCTTTACTTTAACTTCACTTCTTCTTCTTGGGCGAAGCCTTCGCCTTAGACGGCGTCGTCGCCTTCTTCGGGCGCGGCGCCTTCGGCTTCTTCGTCGGAACCTTCGCGGCCTTCTTCGCCTTCGACGGCGACTTGGCCTTGGCCGGCTTGGCCGCAGCCGCCTTCTTCGCACCCGCGGGAGCCGCCGACGCCGCAGACGCCTTCTTGGCGGCGCCCGCCTTCCGACCGGTCGCCGCCTTCACGCCACCAGCCTTCTTTGCGCCGGCCGCACGGGCGCCCTTCTTCTCCTTGCTGGCCGGAGCGGCGCGCTTCTTCTTCGCACCGCCGGCACGGGCCTTGCCGCCCTCGGCCGCCCCGCCGCCGGCGCCGGCAAGCTTGAAAGAGCCGGACGCGCCCTTCCCCTTCGTCTGCACCAGCTCGCCAGCCACGACGGCCGACTTGAGGTACTTCTTGATAAAGGGCGCCAGCTTCTCCGCGTCCAGCTTGTAGTGCGCGGCAATGTACTTCTTGATCGCCTGCAGCGACGAGCCGCCGCGCTCCTTCAGACTCTTGATGGCGGCCGTCACCATCTCAGAGGTGCGCGGGTGCGCAGGCTTGGCGCGCGGCTTCTTCGCAGACGCCGCAGACTTGGCCTTCTTCGTCGTGCCGGTGGCGGCGGGTGCCGCAGCAGTCTCGTTCGTAGCCGCCTGATCTGCCATTATTTCGACGACGCGCGTACACACACGAGAGCGAGAGCGAGAGCGGCAGGCGGCAAGCACGGCGGCAGAGAATAGCCGCCGCGCCGTCGTGCATAAGTGTGTGTGTGACGCAGTTTCTGCGTTCACACTCGTGTGGAAGTTTGCAGCGTGCTTGACGCTCTTTCTTCCGGAAGTAGGGAGGAACATGTTAGGTAAGTCTTTCGGTGATTTAGTCTTGTTCTGCACTGAAACATCACTTGAGGAAAGTCATCACTTCGCGGCACTATTGTTGCAGTCGAAGGAGATCTGGCCAGCGCAGCGTGGCGCGCCAGTGTGGTCGGTGGCCGAGATCGCGCACCTTGGGGTTACGCGATACTTCGACCTTCTCGTAGAAGTCTTGGGCAGCAAGTTGGAACCGCTGTCTGAGGAGAGGCACACCTGCGACGTGGTGTAGTTCCGCGGTGTTGAAGTCCCACGGAGGATGCAGCACCGTTCTGAGGGCCCTGTTTTGGACCGTCTGTAGACGGCGGATGTTGGTCTCGGCTGCGTTGCCCCACACCACCGCTGCATAATCAAACAGCGGGCTGATGGTAGCTTTAAACAGGGTGAGACCTAAGTCTGCTGGTAGCGATGATGTGGGGTTGATGACCGGGTACAGCATGCGCAATCTACCCAGTGCCTTCCTCCTCACTTCTTCGATGTGTTGGCGCCACGTTAGACGCTTGTCTAGCGTGACGCCAAGATATTTGGCACTGTTGTTCCACGGTACAGGGCGTCCGCGGACTGTCAGCTGCTCGAGGTCTGCCGGGACATGCCTGAGCGCGATTATGATCGCCTGGCTTTTCTCGGGATTATAAGCCAGACGCCATTTCGTGGCCCATTCTTCTAGCGCCGCGGTTGCCGCTTGCAGACGCCGTTGTAGAGCTCGGGGGCATCTGCTGCGGCCGTAGACGGCGGTATCGTCCGCGTACAGGGCGTTGTTCACTGCGCCTGTACGTGGGAGGTCCGCTGTGTAGAGCGAGTAAAGCGTCGGGCCGATGACCGAGCCTTGCGGTACACCCGCGAGTACCCGGCGCTCCGTGGAGATTCCACTGTCTGCCCGAACGTGGAACGTCCTGTCCCGCAGGTAAGTCTGCAGGAGACTCACGTGTGACACGGGTACCCCCAGTACAAGCAACTTGTACAGGAGGCCTTCGTGCCACACCGAGTCAAAGGCGCGTGACACGTCAAGCATAAGAGCACCGAAATACTCGCGTCGGTCAACTGCTCCGAACGCTTCCTCAGTCAGCCGTAGGACTTGGTGTGTGGCAGAGTGTCCTCGTCGGAACCCAAATTGCTCATCAGGCAGAATTTGTTCGTCAGTGATATGACGCAGGAGGCGCGTCATGTATAGCCGCTCAAAGAGTTTGGATAGCGCCGGCAGCAAGCTAATCGGACGGTAGTTTTTTGCCATCCGCGCGTCCTTCCCTGGTTTTGGTAGGGCCACTATTTCTGCGTGCTTCCAAATTTGCGGAAACTCTTCTGTTCGAAGCACTTCATTGAAGAGTTCTGTGAGTTTGGCCACTGCTTGTTCTGGGAGTTGCCTGAGGAGCGAATTTGTCACCATTTCCGGTCCCGCGGCTTTGCGACCTTGAAGGTGACGCAGCAGCAGATTCACCTCGTCGACGGCTATCGGCGTGATGTGGTCGTCAGGGTCTCTCGCCGCAAGGTAGCGGGGAAGACGATCCCTGACGAGTCGAATGTGCGCTGCGTCGACTGGGTCCTCCATCGGTGTGAAATTAGCGGCGAACGCATCGGCCAGGCAGTTGGCCTTTGCATTCGGCTCGCTGACAAAATCTGCTCCGACCTGGAGTGGAGGAATTTTCATCGTACGACGGATGAAGCTCTTAACCGTTCTCCACGCCGAACCATCTTCCGTGTTGAGCTGGGAGATCTTGGTCGCCCACTCCTGGTGCCTGTGTTGTTCTGCTGCGACCTTGATTTCCCGGCGCAACCGATTGAGTGTCGGTTTGATGGCCGGATTGCGGGTGCGTTGCCATTCTCTGGCAACCCGGTTTTTCTCGGAGATTAGGTTCTCCAGGTCTCGTGGCAGACGCTGTGGTTTGCAGCTTCGATGGTCGGCTGCTGGTCTGGGCGGCGTGGCGTTGGTTGCTGCTTCCACCATGCAGTTTGTGTACTGTTGCAGAGCCACGTTTGCGCCGTTCGCGGCCGGGTGCGGGAGTTGATCCAACGCTGCCACCATGGCTTCGCGGTATTGGTCCCAGTTTATTCCGCGTAAGTCAAGCCCTCTTCTTGGTATTGACGCAAGTTCCGCCTCAACTTCGAACATGACTGGGACATGATCGGAGTTGATTGGCGGCCTTGTGCTCGCTGTCAGGTTCTGTCGGACGCCTTTGTTGATCAGTATGTCGATCACGTCAGGCAGCCCTCTAGGAGGAAAAATGGTCGGTTCATGTGGGGCGACAACTACGGCATTATGGCGCTCTACGATGCGTTGCAGCTGCCGCCCACTCGTGTTCGTAAGTCTGGAGTTCCAGACTTGATTCTTGGAATTGTAGTCACCTCCCAGGAGAAGTTTACCTGGGAGTGACAACAGATTGTCGATGTCTTCACGTTGCAGGCGCCGACGTGGCGACTTGTACACGACACCGACCGTTATTTTTCCGTGCGCCGTGTTTACTGCGACCGCGGTCGCCTCGGCTGTCTGCAGTGGCGGCAGGTGGATCTTGAAGTGATTTAGTGTCCGACGGACATATATTGCCGTTCCCCCTCCGTGGGTTGGCCTGTCGTCGCGGTGACACACATAATTCGGAATCCCGACGCGGACTCCGGGCTTCAAGAAGGTCTCTGTTACGAGACATAAATCCACATTTTCTCGGCGAATTAACTCGCGAAATTCTGCGGCCTGTTCTCGTAGGCCGCGGGCATTCCAGAGGCATATTTTAATTTCTCGTGGCGCTGCCATGCTGGGCCGTGGGGTTGTTGATATTTGTCGCCTGCTGCATTGCGGCCGCAATCTTGGCGGGGAGCTCGCTGATGACGTTCACGACGAGGGAAATGAATTTTTCCATCATCGCGAACATTCGCTGCTCCATTGCCATCATCATGCGCTCATAGCTGGCGCTCATGCTGCCGACGGCGTCGTGGCGGTCGGCTAGTGGTGCGTTGTCGAGTGCTGCCTGGCGAGCGGCGGTCTCGCCGCCATTGCCGTTGCCGACAAGATGGCGCGTGGCCGCCTGGCCAGCGGCGAGCTCGCCGCCATTGCTGCTGCCGACAAGATGGCGCGTGGCTGCCTGGCCAGCTGCGGGCGCGCCGCCATTGCTGCTGCCGACAAGATGGCGCGTGGCTGCCTGGGGTCCGCCATGCTGTCGGCGCTCGCGCAGGCCGGGGAAGATGGCCGCATCATTCAGTGGCGGTGCAGCTGGGCCGCCATTTTGTGCCTCTGGCGCGGTGTTCTCCCAGCGGCGTGCTCTCTGGTTGGCGCGCGGGCGCTCAGTGGTGGGAGCGGTGGACGGTGTTACCTGCGTCTTGCGCCGCTCGGGGATTGCTCCGTCCGCGACGATGGCCGCGCTGGGCGGGGCTTGCCTGCCATTTTGTGCGCTGACTGTCTTCGGTTGGGCTGAAGTCTGCTCGGCCTGGGGACGGTGTGAAGTGTCACCTGGGCGGGGTTTGGAGGTCCTTACCCCGCGGCGGCGACCTTGACGACGGCGACCACCTTTTGTTCGTCCTTCCCCCTCGGCTCCGCGCTGTCTGGCGTTTCCCGCCAAAACTGTGCCTTTCTTCGGCGTCTCCGCTTTCCGGAGGCGCGCTGCGAAGGCTTTGTGCCGTGGACATCCTCGATAAGATGCCACGTGCTCGCCGTTACAGAGTTTACACTTCGGCTTGAAGTCCTTGTACGGCTCCCCCTTTACGTCGCACTCGATCGCAGCATGAGGAGCGGCACAACGCACACAGTACGGTTGCATTCCGCAGTGCTTGTCCACATGTCCTAACTCCAGACAGCGGTAGCACTGGGCATAGCCACCTGTTTGGCGCAAGTTTTCCGCTGTTACTTCACACGGGCCTATAAATTTCAACTTGAACAGCTCGCGGTTTTTGTCCGTGCTGTCCGCACACACGAGCACTAGAGGGCCGCGCCTGTTGGTTTTTGGGTCCCTCATTTTTGTTACAGATTGAACTATAAAGCCTTGGTCTTCTAAGTCCTCCTTCACGTGTTCATTGGAGTACTTCAGCGGTACTCCTTTGAATACGACCTTCAGAGGTCGTTTCCGCGAAGTGGAATACGTATAGTACTCCAAGCCTTGTGATCTCGCGGCGTGTAAGAGTTTGTTATACAAGTCACAGTTATTCACACGCACTTTGTACACAGTGTCACCCGCAGTACGCACTCGATAATTGTTTTTTCCCAGCAGAGCATTTAGCATGATCTGCATGCTACGGAAGTCTTTTTCATACGCGATCACAAGTGGCGGGGGAAGACGGCCGCGTGGAGCTGTGTTGTCATGCTCTTCTTCCTCCTCACTATCAGAGAGCGCGTCGAACATATTGCTGGTGTTCACTGCCAGTGTTTCCGACGACGGAACGGCTCTGGCTGTCTTCTTCGGCTGCACAAAACCGTCCTTGTCGGTACCATTACGTGCGCGGCCGTTACGCCGGTCACGGTGTGTTGACTGACGTGGTTGGTCAACACTCTTCTTTTTGAGGAAGGAGTGTTCCTCATTTTCTCCTGAGTTGGCGCGTTTCCTTGATTTTGATTTCGACGCACTATTACCTTTATTAGATGTTTCCTGCTCCATTGGCTCCGCTGACGGCGTGGAGCTGTCGGCGGAAGTTGATGGTGTCGGTAGCAGGTTGATTAGTGTCTGCAGCGCATCTTCAGGGCGCTGCGACATGCCAACGGCTGCTGCCGTCTCCAAAGACTGTGCCAAGGGCACGGTGGGTACGATCGAGTCACCGGCAAACTCTGTCGCGTTCGCGAGCGCGTCGAGTGACACACTATCACACACGTGGGCGACGGCGCCGGTTGCGTCGTCCAGTTGAGGGGGAGCACTATCAGGAAAACGCGGGCGTACATCTGATGTGCTCGACTCACCTCCGGGAGCGTGCAGGGACGCGGCCCTGTCCGCTCTGACACTGTCTGACATCTGAGGATACTAAGGCGCGGAGCGCTCGGCGCGTGCGTCCGGCTCGGCCGGCATCCCAGACGTAGCCGCCGCGCCGCCAGGCCCAGCCAGTGTCGCGGGCGGGCGCGGACGGCCGAGAGAGCGGCCGCCACTCTGCGCGCCGCCGCGCCGCGCCTCCCGCGCTTGCTACCGCCCAACGTCCGACAGCCTGTGCGGACCAGCCCCAAACCTGCGCCGCAACCACCCGCGCCGTTCAAACCACCGAGGATGGGGCTACACACGGCCACACCACAGTCGCCAACCAGTCGCCACGGCAGCGCCGCAAACCACGGCCAAACTGCAGCTACCGCGCGCTACAGCCTGGCTCGGCCCGCCGAGAATCGCCGCCCCCGCCCACATGCCGCCCCCACAGCCCCAGCCGACGACCCGCCACAATGGCCAAACCTTCGGCAAAAGTGCCACACCGTCGCCGCGCCAGCCCGGCCAGCGCGGCCGCCGCCACAGCCACACAAGCGGAGGCGTGCGGCGATGCCGGCCGTGCAAACGCACCTCCGCCGCCCCATCGCCCTCCCACCGTTTCCCGATCGGCCCGCAGCCGTCGGGCCACCTCGCCCGCCAACATTCGCGCCCCTTTCTCACAAAATTGCCCGCCGCAAACAAAACGGGCGCCGCCTGCGCAACATCGGCACCGGCCAACCGAGCGCCGCCGCCCCTCGCCGCTTACGCGAGGGGGGCTGACCGCCGTCCGCAACTACAGACACACCGAATCTGCCTCCAAGCACACACGACAGCCGACCTCCTACATTTATACGCCGCAAGCCACCCAACGGTGTGTGGCGGAGGGCACTTTTTACGTTACGTGCCACTGTCGTCATTGCCTCCCTTTGCCGTTCCAGTCGCGTATGGTTCGCGGGAACAACGACTGTCTGAAAGCCTCCGTGCGCGCTCGAATCTCTCTACTTTTACTACATTCGGGATCTCCTCGGGAGGTATATACGTACGGGGAAGCAATATATTCGATACCTCATCCGGAAACGCACCCTCTCGAAAACCTGGCGAGCAAGCTACACCGCGATGCAGAGAGCGCCTCCCTTGCAGAGTCTGCCACTTAACTATCACGGTTACCACATAACCCTGTGACGAAACGTTGGACCTTTCTCTATCTCCTCCGTCAACCCGACCTGCTACGCATCCCACACTGGTGGGCAACACTCACGTATGGGTCGGTCGAACGCGTGTTTTTGTAAGCCACCTCCTTTGTTGATGGACTACATTTTTGCTAAGCATTCTCCCAGTGCATCTCAACCTGGTACCCGCCTTACCAACAATTACTTTTATCTGATCATCATTCCACTTCCAAATCATTCCGCACGCATACTCCCAGATACATATTTTACAGACGTCACAGCTACCAGTGTTTGTCCCGCTATCATATAATCAATCATACAATAAACGATCCTTCTTTCTGTATATTCGCAATACATCACATTTGTCTATGTTAAGGGGACAGTTGCCACTCCCTGCACCGGGTGCCTATCCGCTGCCGATCGTCCTGCAACCTCTCTGTATACTACATACAGCACATCATCCGCGAAACGACGCATGGAACGTCCGGCACTATCTACTAGCTCATTTATATGATATGAATTGTGAAAAGCAATGGTCCCATAACACTCCCCCGTGGCACGCCAGGGGTTACTTTAACGTCTGTAGACGTCTGTCTCTCCATTGATAACAACATGCTGTGTTCCGTCTGCTAACATCTCGTCAATCCAGCCACACAGTTGGTCTGATATTCTGTAGACTCTTACGTCGTTTATCAGGCGACGGTGCGGAGCTGTATCGAACGCCTTCCGGACGTCAACGACAATGGCATCCACCTGGGAGCCTGTATCTCATATTTTCTGGGTCTCATGCGCAAATAAAGCGAGCTGGGGGTCTCACACACGATCGCTGTTTCCGGAATCCAACATGGATTCCTACATAGTAGACTCTGGAGTTTCCACAAACGACATGATACTCGAGCAAACAACATGTTCTACAACACATCGACGTCAGAGATATGGGTCTATGGTTTTTGCGCATCTGCTCGACGACTGGGACTACCTGTGCTCTTTTCCAATCATTTGGAACCCTCCCTTCCTCTCCAGAGACTTGCGGTACACGGCTGTTAGAAGGGGGGCAGGTTGTTTCGCGTACCCTGTGTAGGAATCGCGAATTGGTAATCCCGTCGGGTCCGGCGGACTTTCCCATTCCTCCTTGGACACTTATTTCGATGTCAGCCGGTTTCTCGTTCGTGCGAGCATTTAGAGACGGAACTGCAGTGCGGTCCGTCCTCTGTGAAACAGCTTTGGAAACAGGTGTTTAGGTATTTCACAGCTTTACGCGTGTCATCCTCTGTTTCAATGCCATCACCATGCCGGAGTGTCTGGATATGCTGTTTCGAGCCACTTACTGATTCAACGCAAGACCGGAACGTCCTAGCATTTTCTGTCAACGTCGGTACATAGGGTTTGTTCTACTTTCGAATTCACTGAACGCTTCACGCATAGCCCTCCTTACGCTCACACTTTGGACATCGTTTAGCTTCTGTTTGTCTCGGAGGTTTTGGCTGCGTTTAAACTTTGGGTGAAGCTCTCTTTGCTTTCGCAACAGTTTCCTAACGTTGTTGTTGTAGTATACCACGGTGGGTTTTTTTTCCCATCCCTCACAGTTCGACACTCGGCACGTACCTGTCTAAAAACGCATTTTTACCATTGCCTTGCACTTTCTCCATGAACACTCAACATTGTCAGTGTCGGAACAGGCATTTGCCTTTTCATCTGTCGGGTCGTCTGCAAATCTGCCTTCTATTACTCTTGCTAGCCAAAACAGATAGATACACCGTCCTCCCTGCAACGGCCTTATGATCACTGCGTCCCTGTTCTGCACATACAGAGTCGAAACACGTTCGGGTCTGTTTGTCATCCGTAGGTCCACGATGTTATCTCCACGAGTCGGTTCTCTGTTCATTTTGCTCGAGGTGATTTTCGGACAGTGCACTCAGTATAATGTCACTCGATGCTCTCTGTCCCCCTACCACCCGTCCTGAACATCATCTGAGTGTCCCAGTCTATATCGGGTAAATTGAAATCTCCACCTAAGACCCTAACATGCTGAGGAAAATGTATGTGAAATGTGTTTCCAAAATCCGTCTCTCCGTTGTTCTGCCACTAATGCTGCTGCGTCGGGAGGTCGGTCAAAGGAGCCAATTATTATTAAACCTAGCTCGGTTGTTGGGTGTAACCTCCACCCACAATATTTCACAGGAACCATCCACCTCTACTTCACTACAGGATCAAAACTACTACTCAAACAGCGACGAACACACCACCACCGGTTGCATGCAATCGAGCCTTTCTAAAACACCGTCTGTACCTTTGTGACAATTTCGGCAGAATTTATCCCTGGCGTCAGCCAGCTTTCTGTACCTTATCACGATTGCAGAGCTTCGGTGCTTTCTCTGTCAGCGCTTGCGGTTCCGGTACTGTACCAACGCAGCTTCGACAGTTGACAATTAACAAACGATACCGATTGCTGCTTGGTCCCCGCACCCGTTGAGGCTGCTGTTGCCCCCTTTCTGTACTTGCCCAAGGCCATCTAACCTAACAAAACCGCCCAGCCCACGCCACACAACCCCTGCTACCCGTGTAGCCGCTTGTTGCGTGTAGTGCTCTCCACCTAAGACTATAACATGCCTTCGACATTCGCAGTGTACAACACCTTAGGTTAGGGTTGGCGTCGCTTGGGTTAGGTTAGGTTACGTTAGGTGGACGTGGGTTAGGTTAAGGGTTAAAGTTAGGTTAGGCGTCAAAGTTAGGTTAAGCGTTCGGACGTGAGGCGTCAGGTGGCCGCACCTACCTTACGGCCGGACATCTTAGGTTAGGCTAAGGGCGCCGAGGTCACGTTACGTTCACCTTCGGGCGCCACACGTAGCTGTCACAGGTAGGTAGTAGTTCGGTCGGTCGGTCGTCGGCAAGCCGCAAAAAACTACAGACGACGTCGACAACAAGACCGAGCAGGAGGCAGATATATACCGAGCGCCAAAGAGACCGACCACACACACACACACACACACACACACAAAACAACAAACACCACCCACCGGCCAAAGGGGCACCAAAAAAACCCACAAAGCCGAGCACCACACGTCGCGACCAGAGGCAACCCGCAACCGCAACGGCGCTTTCCGCACCGGGCCGGATGCACGTACGACAACACCGCTACCCGTACACAAGGCCTCCCATTGCACACAGCCGCTCTGTGTTCAACATCATCAATGGCGCGCCCGCGGCTCGTCGCGGTCGCAGCCATGACGCCGCCGCCACTTTTGCACCAACACATTCACGCACCGCAAAACAGCTCGCCGACCCACCGACACAGCACAGCCGACAAACAAAAACAACCGCGGCGGCGGCAACAAAACAAAACAAACACCTCGCACCAAGCGTCCGACAGAAAACAAACGGACAGGCACACAGGCCTCTGCTAACGACCACGACACAGCGGCACGCTGCCCCTTTCCCGCCACTCTCGATTCACAGCGCACGCGACCCCGTCGTCGACGACGACACGCGACGGGCTCGCTTCCCGCAACCTACACCTTTCCGCCACTACGCACGGCTCCACCCGACGCCCGTCGCAACGGCACTACTGCACGCACTATCACCCCCGCCGCCGCCGCCGCCGCCGCCGCCTCCTCCTCTCTCCCCCTTCCCGTACACAACAACACAGCCAAAAACACACTCACGACCCAAACATAACAACATGGCACGTGCATCGGCGCACACCCCCAACCAGTCACCGTCGACACAACCACACGCAAGGCACGGAAAAACCGGCGTCCTTCCACGTTGCCATCAAAGCAGCACAAACAACCACACAGGAGGAACCACCAACAACTGCCGGCCGGCCGGCAACCACCAAACGCACATTCCCGCTCGCCACCACACACCTCTCGGCAGCCGTTTCGCAAAGACATGACATGACATGACGCGACATCATCGCATCACGGGCGACGCACGCACACCGACCCACTTTCCCGCCCGTCTCTCTCTCTCTTTTTCTTCCGACGCCTTCGGCCGAGCACACACGTACGTGGCACAACGCCCAACACAGTCACACACAGTCGACAGGCGCACGCCCAGGCACGCAACGACGCAGCGCAGCAAAGGCGCCCGCGACACATACCTCCTCTCCCGTCTCGCCGCCGACCGCCAGCCAGCCACTCGCAATGTGCACTGGCCAACCGGACACACGTCCACCGCGCCGCCTCCGACCACCCGCCAGGGGGCGCTCACGTCCGCGACAACAGCGCGGCCCGCCGCCGGGCGGGCCCAGCCCGGCCCAGGCGGCGCGCGCTGCTCTGCACTCGGCGCGCCGCGCCACACATCCTGCTGCAGACCGGGCTCGTCTCTCTGTACGCGTCTGCGTCTGCCCGCATCTCATCTTCCTGCGCATCAACACAAACGAGGCCACGTGAGCAAACCCCCGTCACAACGCCACATCACGCACTGCCTTGTCGACCGCCTAAATAAATGCACTCACCCACCAGCCATCCGCTTCGTCCTCTTCTTGCTTACTCGTTGTTCGTCGTTGTTGCTGCTGCACCAGCACCAGCACCAGCACCGGCGGCGGCGGCGGCGGCGGCGGCGGCGGCGGCGGCGGCGGCGGCGGCGGCAGCGGCAGCGGCAGCGCACACAGCCCCCAGCCGGCCGCATCCGAGGGGGCCCCGCCGCCAGCGTCGCCTCCTTGGGCACAGGTGCGGTGCTGTGGCCGCCCATCCAACCGCATTTGCTGGCCGTCCCAGCCGCCAGGCAGGCGTTCCCACTGCCGCGCACCGCCTCTGCTGCAGAAGACGAACAAACGAAACGTACAAACATACACGCACCCGAAGCGTGGCCACACACGGACGGGACCGACAGGCTCCAAGGCGACCAAACGATGGAAAAACAAACACAAAAACAAAAGACACGCGAGCGAGCGAGCAAGCACGCAGTCGCCTCGCCTCTGTCCTCCCGCCCCCGCCCTTCTCCCCACCACATGCCCACAAACACCACCGCCTGCCCGCATCTCCACATTCGCCCCCTCCATTTGTTCCCTTGCGTTCGTTCCTTCCTTCCTTCCATGTGTCTGCGTGCGCGGCGCCTCTCCAACATCCGCCGTCCGTCCGTCCCGTTTTCGCCGTACCACACGCCACCGTCGGCGCCGCCTCGCCTCCTCCCAGTCCACCACCGCCGCCGCCCCTGTCCGCCCCGCACACCACCATACACCGCTGCTTGTCCCGGCCGTTGCCACCAAAGGCGCCAGCCGCAAACCGCGCCAAACGCCGCAGCGCGCGTGCGTCCTTCCTTCTTGCTTGCTTCTCCGTGCCGACGCTGCCTCTATTCCCGCACCCATTCGGCCGACAAGCACTGGCGTCGACGACACAGCCGTTGGGCTCCGGCACTGCGCGTACCGGAGTTACACGCGCACCCCCCCTCGCGAACGCACGACTCATTCTCTTTGTTGTTTCTCCTCTTTCTTACGTCTTCGTTTCTTGTTTGTTTGTTTGTTTGTTTTTTTTTTTTTCCTCCCACCGCCGCATGTGACACAATGGCCTCCCTCCCCCTTTCGTTCGTTGTCGCCGCTTTGTTTCTCTTTCTCATTGGTGCACGTCCGACGCGCTCCATTTCCACCACACCACGGCCATCGGCCTCCTCAACGGGCAGGCGCAGTGTGCCATTCTCCGGCGCACAAGCACACCGCGCGGCTCGCTCTCCTCGCCCCCACGCCACGCCACGCCACGCAGCACAAATGATGCTGTCTCGCAACACGACACACGGTGCGCACACCCCCGACCACGCGGCTCTTAAAAGGCATGGCACCGGCGACATGCGCCGCCCCGGCCCGCATCCGTCGTCTCACGTTCACTGCCGGCCGCGTCTGAGGCTACAACCGCACCACAACAACGGTCCCCTCCCGGCAACACATTTGTTGCACAAACACAACCGCCGAGCGCAGCGCGAGCCACCCACACGCGCCCTCCCCGTCTTTAAAAGCCTCCGCGTCTCCTTTCTCCTTTCGCGCCCCTCCCATCTCCCGAATATGCCAGCAGCGGTGCCACTACCGCGAAACGGACACGCCTTCCGGGCCACATGCAAGGGCACGCCCACCACCAACTACTGCCATATTCGCGGACGCAGTTAGGCAACACGCAACGCACTCTCCACCTACTTTCTCTCTCTCGTCCATTCTCTTTAAAACACACGAACCAACCAACCACGGCTAACACACTTTTTCGCGACACCTTTGACTGCGTTATCTTGACCGTGACGGCAGCTATCGACCTTCCAATTCCCCACTAAACACACACACACCCCTACATACACACCCTTCGCTACACCGGACAACAACAGCGTACACAACAGGAGGGCACACGAAACGGCAGGCAAGGGCAACGCATTCTCATAGATTCCTCCTCCGAGCCATGTCGGCGAACGTTTCATCCGGGAAGGCAATGCAATTCAGCCGTCACCACGGCCGACACCTGCAGCCGCGCCGTAAACGCCTTTCAGTGCGGCTGCAATGCACGGGAACGTTCCGTTGCTATAGACAGCGCCTCTCCGTTTTTCCCTGCTTCGTTTTCCGGTGATTGCTTCTCCATTTTGTTTGTTTTATTACTTTCCGTTCCCCTCCTCCACCATTGTTTCCGTCCCCAACAGTTTTGCTCATTCCACACGTTCTGCCCAGACACGACACTCGACCGATCAAAGGTCAGCCTTTCGTCACCGTTCGCGGCGCCGACGGTGCCACAGTGCGACTGGTGTGAACACCGACACGTTGCCATGACGCCGGTGTACCGCGCCGATATTGACAGTTACTCAGAGCCGCCGGATCGGATCACATCACCGACACACCTGCCATTTCACACCGGGGGACACAGACCAACGAAACGCGTGTACGCCCATAACAACAAACAACGACCGTCGTCGTCTAGCCTCACGCTTACTGTACTCAACCGAACACACGTGCACCGTGAATGACGTGCGTGCGCACAACAGTCCAATCAATCATCAGTCAAACTGCAGAAACGGCTATCATCAAATCAAGGGCCAAATAGGTACACCACCGTGCGTGTCGCCTACCCCACCCGCCCGTACATTTCTTGGCGACTTCGTAATGGATGATAGTACGACACGTCCATTTAAAACGTCACCAACACACACACACCAACGCGCCGTACAGCAAAGGGAATAGTCGACGGCAACACAACATTTCACCCTCGCCATCATGTATGATGTGACAACAGACGGCCGTAACGGTGACATCCAACAATCAATCAATCGCGAGGACTTTCAATTGCAGTCACGTGACTAACCGGGCAGACGGAGACAAAGACATGAATCAGCGCCACAGACAGCACCAACACCTCCTATCGATCTATCTGTGTGTCGACAAACAACCACGCCAAGACTCGTGCACGCATTCCACGTCACACCGGCGGCAACCAAACCCTCGCGGCCGTACCCCAGTAACCACAACCACAACCACATTCGAGACCACACCACCACGGCACAGCAGCACCACCAGCTGCCTCGCAACCAACCAAACCGGGTAGCTATGCCGCCCCTCTCACTCACTCACTCACTCACTCACTCACACACACACAAACAATTCCGCTCTTCCCGCAAAGGCAATTTGGTGGCCCTGAAAAGGGCCGTTTTGCCGCTCTCGCAACGGAGGGAGCTTCCTTCCTTCCTTCCTTCCTTCCTTCCTTCCTTCCTTCCAAGAGCCGAAGTAACAACCTCCTCCTTACTTGGAGCTCGTGTACTTGGTCACCGCCTTCGTGCCCTCGCTCACGGCGTGCTTGGCCAGCTCGCCAGGCAGCAAGAGCCGCACAGCCGTCTGGATCTCGCGGGACGTGATGGTCGAGCGCTTGTTGTAGTGCGCCAGGCGAGACGCCTCGGCCGCAATGCGCTCGAAAATGTCGTTCACGAAGCTGTTCATGATGCTCATCGCCTTCGACGAGATGCCCGTGTCGGGGTGCACCTGCTTCAGCACCTTGTAGATGTAGATGGCATAGCTCTCCTTCCTCTTGCGCTTCTTCTTCTTGTCGCCCTTCGAAATGTTCTTCTGCGCCTTGCCGGCCTTCTTGGCGGCCTTCCCGCTAGTCTTGGGCGGCATCTCGAACGTACAACAACAGGCAGCAAGCGCTCCGCTCTAGTCAGCGTCTCCCCACACAGTGGCACCCGCCGCTACCGCAACACCGCACCTTTACCAGCTCGCCCTGTTGCGGCCGCCGACCAATGGGGCGCGCGCGCAACCGGCCGCCGCACCCGAGCCCATAAAGGGACCCCCACCCCGCCGCCGCCGGCACACGCACGCACTCCGCTGCTCGACTCGCTGCGGCTCGCACCGTTACGGTTACGTGTTTAGCGCTTACGCCACTAGCCAAACGCCATGTCCGGACGCGGAAAGGGAGGCAAAGTCAAGGGCAAGTCAAAGTCCCGCTCAAGCAGGGCTGGGCTCCAGTTCCCGGTCGGCAGAATCCACCGCCTCCTGCGCAAGGGAAACTACGCCGAGCGCGTCGGCGCCGGGGCGCCCGTCTACCTCGCCGCCGTCATGGAGTACCTCGCGGCTGAGGTGCTCGAGCTGGCCGGAAACGCGGCCCGCGACAACAAGAAGACGCGCATCATCCCGCGCCACCTGCAGCTCGCCATCCGCAACGACGAGGAGCTCAACAAGCTCTTGTCGGGCGTCACCATCGCACAGGGTGGTGTCCTGCCCAACATCCAGGCCGTCCTGCTGCCAAAGAAGACCGAGAAGAAGGCCTAAACAGGGACCGCGGCGCTGCGCTTGCGTGCTCCCTGCACGCAAACGCAAACGCGCCTTTGCCTTGCCGGCTCGCCTCACAACAATCGGCCCTTTTCAGGGCCACCACACAAACCTACGTCCAAAGCAAAGTTTCCGTCGTCCTCGCCGCACTTTACAACAACGTCCACAGCGCCGGCGCACGTCCGCCATCTTGTCCACAGCCCGTGTGGCCGAACACACACACATTTTTTCTGCACCCCTCCACGCACGCACAGTCGCGTTCCAAACAACGACAACGACATCAATACACCAATAATGTGATGTGATCATTGTTAATATGTTCATAATTAAAAGAGCGCGTAACGGCCCGACGACGGACGACACGCGGGCCGCCGCGCGCGCTCTCCAAACACACAGGCACAGGACAAACCAAACCAAACCAAACAGCTGATCCGATCGATGATCCGGCCCGCGCCACAAACAAACCACGCACACACCGGACTCAGCCGCGCCCTCCCGCATCCATCATCACACACGTCACGTCGAAACTCCAAACGGAACGCACGCACGCAAAGCAACAGAGGCGCACAACAACAACAACAACAACAACAAACACACACACACAGAGGCAGGCAGGCAACACAGACCCTTTCGCACTTTTCAATTTCCGAACAGTGTGGTGGCCCTGAAAAGGGCCGTTTTTCGTCTCTCCCACCAAGCACGGGCAACGGCACGGCCGCGGGAAGGCCACAGCACAGCACACCGGCTGCCTGCCTAACCGCCGAAACCGTACAGGGTGCGCCCCTGCCTCTTCAGGGCGTACACCACGTCCATGGCCGTCACAGTCTTGCGCTTGGCGTGCTCAGTGTACGTCACCGCGTCGCGGATCACGTTCTCCAGGAACACCTTCAGCACTCCGCGGGTCTCCTCGTAGATCAGACCAGAGATGCGCTTCACGCCGCCCCTGCGAGCCAGGCGGCGGATGGCGGGCTTCGTGATGCCCTGGATGTTGTCGCGCAACACCTTGCGGTGCCGCTTGGCGCCACCCTTGCCCAGCCCCTTTCCTCCCTTGCCGCGGCCTGTCATTCTTCCTCCTCCTCAAGCAACAAAAAAAGCACAAGCGGCAGCTCCTCACCCGGCGCTAGCGAGTCGGCTACGGTGCGCCGTGAGCGCGCGCCGCCCCCCTATATAGACTCTGGCCCGCCCTCCCCCCACCACGCGCACCGAGGGCATATAAGCGCAGCACGGGCCCGCGCGGGCCCGTTGTCAAGGCAGCACCGGACGCTTCGCTACCGCACGCACCGCTAACCGCTATGGCCCGCACAAAGCAAACGGCCCGCAAGTCCACCGGCGGAAAGGCGCCGCGCAAACAGCTCGCCACCAAGGCGGCGAGGAAGAGCGCGCCCGCCACCGGCGGCGTCAAGAAGCCCCACCGCTACAGGCCGGGCACCGTCGCCCTGCGAGAAATCAGGCGCTACCAGAAGAGCACAGAGCTGCTCATCCGCAAGCTGCCGTTCCAGCGCCTAGTGCGCGAGATCGCCCAGGACTTCAAGACCGACCTGCGCTTCCAGAGCTCCGCAGTCATGGCCCTGCAGGAGGCCAGCGAGGCCTACCTCGTCGGCCTCTTCGAAGACACCAACCTGTGCGCAATCCACGCCAAGCGCGTCACCATCATGCCCAAGGACATCCAGCTCGCGCGCCGCATCCGCGGCGAGCGCGCCTAAACCGCTTAGCCGCGGCACGGCACCGCACGCGCGCAACACAAAAAAAACGGCCCTTTTCAGGGCCACTAACATCTCTCCGTCGCGAGCAAAACTTTTGTCGGTCTTGCCGCCCAGCCTCTCTCTCTAGCCCCGTTAAAACAACCACCACAATTCCCCACCCTCCCTCCCGTACACAGCCGCTCTCGCCAACAATCACAATCGACGTCATCCCACCCCACCCCTTCAAATACACACAAACAAACAGCCGGACGACGTCACCACGGGTGGCTGGCCGCCGCCGTCTCCGAGGCGCCACCGCGCCTTCCCAATTCCCGCCGGCCACTTCCACGTCTCAACGTCCCCGTCCCCCTTTCACACAGAGAGGACACACACATAACAAACAAGACGCGCCATCCGCAAAGCAAGCAAACAAACAGAGTCTCCAGAAACATGAGAAACCAACCGTCGGCCGCCGCACAAAATACAAAACACAAAACAAAACGGCCACAACCGCTCCGCTACCGCGCGCCGCCGCCTACCGCCACCGGCCCCACAATCCAACCACCACGGCACGCACACAGTACCCACAAGGGTCATACAGAAACGCCACACAAACACCAACCAACCCCACACACACACACACACACACACACCCCGGCGCATGCACGCACGGCCACCCAAACAAGACAACACAACGCGCCAAGCACGACAATCAACGCCTTCCCGACGTCCTCTGATGGCCCTGAGAAGGGCCGTTTTGGGCCGCGCGCAGCCGTGCCATCGCGCGCCACTAGACGACGCGGGGGAGGGGGGTGGGGGACGACGGGGTCAAGCGCCAGCCCTTCCCTTCCTTCCCCTTTCCTTTCTTTACTTTAACTTCACTTCTTCTTCTTGGGCGAAGCCTTCGCCTTAGACGGCGTCGTCGCCTTCTTCGGGCGCGGCGCCTTCGGCTTCTTCGTCGGAACCTTCGCGGCCTTCTTCGCCTTCGACGGCGACTTGGCCTTGGCCGGCTTGGCCGCAGCCGCCTTCTTCGCACCCGCGGGAGCCGCCGACGCCGCAGACGCCTTCTTGGCGGCGCCCGCCTTCCGACCGGTCGCCGCCTTCACGCCACCAGCCTTCTTTGCGCCGGCCGCACGGGCGCCCTTCTTCTCCTTGCTGGCCGGAGCGGCGCGCTTCTTCTTCGCACCGCCGGCACGGGCCTTGCCGCCCTCGGCCGCCCCGCCGCCGGCGCCGGCAAGCTTGAAAGAGCCGGACGCGCCCTTCCCCTTCGTCTGCACCAGCTCGCCAGCCACGACGGCCGACTTGAGGTACTTCTTGATAAAGGGCGCCAGCTTCTCCGCGTCCAGCTTGTAGTGCGCGGCAATGTACTTCTTGATCGCCTGCAGCGACGAGCCGCCGCGCTCCTTCAGACTCTTGATGGCGGCCGTCACCATCTCAGAGGTGCGCGGGTGCGCAGGCTTGGCGCGCGGCTTCTTCGCAGACGCCGCAGACTTGGCCTTCTTCGTCGTGCCGGTGGCGGCGGGTGCCGCAGCAGTCTCGTTCGTAGCCGCCTGATCTGCCATTATTTCGACGACGCGCGTACACACACGAGAGCGAGAGCGAGAGCGGCAGGCGGCAAGCACGGCGGCAGAGAATAGCCGCCGCGCCGCCAGGCCCAGCCAGTGTCGCGGGCGGGCGCGGACGGCCGAGAGAGCGGCCGCCACTCTGCGCGCCGCCGCGCCGCGCCTCCCGCGCTTGCTACCGCCCAACGTCCGACAGCCTGTGCGGACCAGCCCCAAACCTGCGCCGCAACCACCCGCGCCGTTCAAACCACCGAGGATGGGGCTACACACGGCCACACCACAGTCGCCAACCAGTCGCCACGGCAGCGCCGCAAACCAC
Organism: Schistocerca nitens; assembly: GCF_023898315.1. Taxonomy (NCBI): domain Eukaryota; kingdom Metazoa; phylum Arthropoda; class Insecta; order Orthoptera; family Acrididae; genus Schistocerca; species Schistocerca nitens. The sequence continues at coordinate 78,919 of NW_026045785.1, forward strand.
GGCCAAACTGCAGCTACCGCGCGCTACAGCCTGGCTCGGCCCGCCGAGAATCGCCGCCCCCGCCCACATGCCGCCCCCACAGCCCCAGCCGACGACCCGCCACAATGGCCAAACCTTCGGCAAAAGTGCCACACCGTCGCCGCGCCAGCCCGGCCAGCGCGGCCGCCGCCACAGCCACACAAGCGGAGGCGTGCGGCGATGCCGGCCGTGCAAACGCACCTCCGCCGCCCCATCGCCCTCCCACCGTTTCCCGATCGGCCCGCAGCCGTCGGGCCACCTCGCCCGCCAACATTCGCGCCCCTTTCTCACAAAATTGCCCGCCGCAAACAAAACGGGCGCCGCCTGCGCAACATCGGCACCGGCCAACCGAGCGCCGCCGCCCCTCGCCGCTTACGCGAGGGGGGCTGACCGCCGTCCGCAACTACAGACACACCGAATCTGCCTCCAAGCACACACGACAGCCGACCTCCTACATTTATACGCCGCAAGCCACCCAACGGTGTGTGGCGGAGGGCACTTTTTACGTTACGTGCCACTGTCGTCATTGCCTCCCTTTGCCGTTCCAGTCGCGTATGGTTCGCGGGAACAACGACTGTCTGAAAGCCTCCGTGCGCGCTCGAATCTCTCTACTTTTACTACATTCGGGATCTCCTCGGGAGGTATATACGTACGGGGAAGCAATATATTCGATACCTCATCCGGAAACGCACCCTCTCGAAAACCTGGCGAGCAAGCTACACCGCAATGCAGAGAGCGCCTCCCTTGCAGAGTCTGCCACTTAACTATCACGGTTACCACATAACCCTGTGACGAAACGTTGGACCTTTCTCTATCTCCTCCGTCAACCCGACCTGCTACGCATCCCACACTGGTGGGCAACACTCACGTATGGGTCGGTCGAACGCGTGTTTTTGTAAGCCACCTCCTTTGTTGATGGACTACATTTTTGCTAAGCATTCTCCCAGTGCATCTCAACCTGGTACCCGCCTTACCAACAATTACTTTTATCTGATCATCATTCCACTTCCAAATCATTCCGCACGCATACTCCCAGATACATATTTTACAGACGTCACAGCTACCAGTGTTTGTCCCGCTATCATATAATCAATCATACAATAAACGATCCTTCTTTCTGTATATTCGCAATACATCACATTTGTCTATGTTAAGGGGACAGTTGCCACTCCCTGCACCGGGTGCCTATCCGCTGCCGATCGTCCTGCAACCTCTCTGTATACTACATACAGCACATCATCCGCGAAACGACGCATGGAACGTCCGGCACTATCTACTAGCTCATTTATATGATATGAATTGTGAAAAGCAATGGTCCCATAACACTCCCCCGTGGCACGCCAGGGGTTACTTTAACGTCTGTAGACGTCTGTCTCTCCATTGATAACAACATGCTGTGTTCCGTCTGCTAACATCTCGTCAATCCAGCCACACAGTTGGTCTGATATTCTGTAGACTCTTACGTCGTTTATCAGGCGACGGTGCGGAGCTGTATCGAACGCCTTCCGGACGTCAACGACAATGGCATCCACCTGGGAGCCTGTATCTCATATTTTCTGGGTCTCATGCGCAAATAAAGCGAGCTGGGGGTCTCACACACGATCGCTGTTTCCGGAATCCAACATGGATTCCTACATAGTAGACTCTGGAGTTTCCACAAACGACATGATACTCGAGCAAACAACATGTTCTACAACACATCGACGTCAGAGATATGGGTCTATGGTTTTTGCGCATCTGCTCGACGACTGGGACTACCTGTGCTCTTTTCCAATCATTTGGAACCCTCCCTTCCTCTCCAGAGACTTGCGGTACACGGCTGTTAGAAGGGGGGCAGGTTGTTTCGCGTACCCTGTGTAGGAATCGCGAATTGGTAATCCCGTCGGGTCCGGCGGACTTTCCCATTCCTCCTTGGACACTTATTTCGATGTCAGCCGGTTTCTCGTTCGTGCGAGCATTTAGAGACGGAACTGCAGTGCGGTCCGTCCTCTGTGAAACAGCTTTGGAAACAGGTGTTTAGGTATTTCACAGCTTTACGCGTGTCATCCTCTGTTTCAATGCCATCACCATGCCGGAGTGTCTGGATATGCTGTTTCGAGCCACTTACTGATTCAACGCAAGACCGGAACGTCCTAGCATTTTCTGTCAACGTCGGTACATAGGGTTTGTTCTACTTTCGAATTCACTGAACGCTTCACGCATAGCCCTCCTTACGCTCACACTTTGGACATCGTTTAGCTTCTGTTTGTCTCGGAGGTTTTGGCTGCGTTTAAACTTTGGGTGAAGCTCTCTTTGCTTTCGCAACAGTTTCCTAACGTTGTTGTTGTAGTATACCACGGTGGGTTTTTTTTCCCATCCCTCACAGTTCGACACTCGGCACGTACCTGTCTAAAAACGCATTTTTACCATTGCCTTGCACTTTCTCCATGAACACTCAACATTGTCAGTGTCGGAACAGGCATTTGCCTTTTCATCTGTCGGGTCGTCTGCAAATCTGCCTTCTATTACTCTTGCTAGCCAAAACAGATAGATACACCGTCCTCCCTGCAACGGCCTTATGATCACTGCGTCCCTGTTCTGCACATACAGAGTCGAAACACGTTCGGGTCTGTTTGTCATCCGTAGGTCCACGATGTTATCTCCACGAGTCGGTTCTCTGTTCATTTTGCTCGAGGTGATTTTCGGACAGTGCACTCAGTATAATGTCACTCGATGCTCTCTGTCCCCCTACCACCCGTCCTGAACATCATCTGAGTGTCCCAGTCTATATCGGGTAAATTGAAATCTCCACCTAAGACCCTAACATGCTGAGGAAAATGTATGTGAAATGTGTTTCCAAAATCCGTCTCTCCGTTGTTCTGCCACTAATGCTGCTGCGTCGGGAGGTCGGTCAAAGGAGCCAATTATTATTAAACCTAGCTCGGTTGTTGGGTGTAACCTCCACCCACAATATTTCACAGGAACCATCCACCTCTACTTCACTACAGGATCAAAACTACTACTCAAACAGCGACGAACACACCACCACCGGTTGCATGCAATCGAGCCTTTCTAAAACACCGTCTGTACCTTTGTGACAATTTCGGCAGAATTTATCCCTGGCGTCAGCCAGCTTTCTGTACCTTATCACGATTGCAGAGCTTCGGTGCTTTCTCTGTCAGCGCTTGCGGTTCCGGTACTGTACCAACGCAGCTTCGACAGTTGACAATTAACAAACGATACCGATTGCTGCTTGGTCCCCGCACCCGTTGAGGCTGCTGTTGCCCCCTTTCTGTACTTGCCCAAGGCCATCTAACCTAACAAAACCGCCCAGCCCACGCCACACAACCCCTGCTACCCGTGTAGCCGCTTGTTGCGTGTAGTGCTCTCCACCTAAGACTATAACATGCCTTCGACATTCGCAGTGTACAACACCTTAGGTTAGGGTTGGCGTCGCTTGGGTTAGGTTAGGTTACGTTAGGTGGACGTGGGTTAGGTTAAGGGTTAAAGTTAGGTTAGGCGTCAAAGTTAGGTTAAGCGTTCGGACGTGAGGCGTCAGGTGGCCGCACCTACCTTACGGCCGGACATCTTAGGTTAGGCTAAGGGCGCCGAGGTCACGTTACGTTCACCTTCGGGCGCCACACGTAGCTGTCACAGGTAGGTAGTAGTTCGGTCGGTCGGTCGTCGGCAAGCCGCAAAAAACTACAGACGACGTCGACAACAAGACCGAGCAGGAGGCAGATATATACCGAGCGCCAAAGAGACCGACCACACACACACACACACACACACACACAAAACAACAAACACCACCCACCGGCCAAAGGGGCACCAAAAAAACCCACAAAGCCGAGCACCACACGTCGCGACCAGAGGCAACCCGCAACCGCAACGGCGCTTTCCGCACCGGGCCGGATGCACGTACGACAACACCGCTACCCGTACACAAGGCCTCCCATTGCACACAGCCGCTCTGTGTTCAACATCATCAATGGCGCGCCCGCGGCTCGTCGCGGTCGCAGCCATGACGCCGCCGCCACTTTTGCACCAACACATTCACGCACCGCAAAACAGCTCGCCGACCCACCGACACAGCACAGCCGACAAACAAAAACAACCGCGGCGGCGGCAACAAAACAAAACAAACACCTCGCACCAAGCGTCCGACAGAAAACAAACGGACAGGCACACAGGCCTCTGCTAACGACCACGACACAGCGGCACGCTGCCCCTTTCCCGCCACTCTCGATTCACAGCGCACGCGACCCCGTCGTCGACGACGACACGCGACGGGCTCGCTTCCCGCAACCTACACCTTTCCGCCACTACGCACGGCTCCACCCGACGCCCGTCGCAACGGCACTACTGCACGCACTATCACCCCCGCCGCCGCCGCCGCCGCCGCCGCCTCCTCCTCTCTCCCCCTTCCCGTACACAACAACACAGCCAAAAACACACTCACGACCCAAACATAACAACATGGCACGTGCATCGGCGCACACCCCCAACCAGTCACCGTCGACACAACCACACGCAAGGCACGGAAAAACCGGCGTCCTTCCACGTTGCCATCAAAGCAGCACAAACAACCACACAGGAGGAACCACCAACAACTGCCGGCCGGCCGGCAACCACCAAACGCACATTCCCGCTCGCCACCACACACCTCTCGGCAGCCGTTTCGCAAAGACATGACATGACATGACGCGACATCATCGCATCACGGGCGACGCACGCACACCGACCCACTTTCCCGCCCGTCTCTCTCTCTCTTTTTCTTCCGACGCCTTCGGCCGAGCACACACGTACGTGGCACAACGCCCAACACAGTCACACACAGTCGACAGGCGCACGCCCAGGCACGCAACGACGCAGCGCAGCAAAGGCGCCCGCGACACATACCTCCTCTCCCGTCTCGCCGCCGACCGCCAGCCAGCCACTCGCAATGTGCACTGGCCAACCGGACACACGTCCACCGCGCCGCCTCCGACCACCCGCCAGGGGGCGCTCACGTCCGCGACAACAGCGCGGCCCGCCGCCGGGCGGGCCCAGCCCGGCCCAGGCGGCGCGCGCTGCTCTGCACTCGGCGCGCCGCGCCACACATCCTGCTGCAGACCGGGCTCGTCTCTCTGTACGCGTCTGCGTCTGCCCGCATCTCATCTTCCTGCGCATCAACACAAACGAGGCCACGTGAGCAAACCCCCGTCACAACGCCACATCACGCACTGCCTTGTCGACCGCCTAAATAAATGCACTCACCCACCAGCCATCCGCTTCGTCCTCTTCTTGCTTACTCGTTGTTCGTCGTTGTTGCTGCTGCACCAGCACCAGCACCAGCACCGGCGGCGGCGGCGGCGGCGGCGGCGGCGGCGGCGGCGGCGGCGGCGGCGGCAGCGGCAGCGGCAGCGCACACAGCCCCCAGCCGGCCGCATCCGAGGGGGCCCCGCCGCCAGCGTCGCCTCCTTGGGCACAGGTGCGGTGCTGTGGCCGCCCATCCAACCGCATTTGCTGGCCGTCCCAGCCGCCAGGCAGGCGTTCCCACTGCCGCGCACCGCCTCTGCTGCAGAAGACGAACAAACGAAACGTACAAACATACACGCACCCGAAGCGTGGCCACACACGGACGGGACCGACAGGCTCCAAGGCGACCAAACGATGGAAAAACAAACACAAAAACAAAAGACACGCGAGCGAGCGAGCAAGCACGCAGTCGCCTCGCCTCTGTCCTCCCGCCCCCGCCCTTCTCCCCACCACATGCCCACAAACACCACCGCCTGCCCGCATCTCCACATTCGCCCCCTCCATTTGTTCCCTTGCGTTCGTTCCTTCCTTCCTTCCATGTGTCTGCGTGCGCGGCGCCTCTCCAACATCCGCCGTCCGTCCGTCCCGTTTTCGCCGTACCACACGCCACCGTCGGCGCCGCCTCGCCTCCTCCCAGTCCACCACCGCCGCCGCCCCTGTCCGCCCCGCACACCACCATACACCGCTGCTTGTCCCGGCCGTTGCCACCAAAGGCGCCAGCCGCAAACCGCGCCAAACGCCGCAGCGCGCGTGCGTCCTTCCTTCTTGCTTGCTTCTCCGTGCCGACGCTGCCTCTATTCCCGCACCCATTCGGCCGACAAGCACTGGCGTCGACGACACAGCCGTTGGGCTCCGGCACTGCGCGTACCGGAGTTACACGCGCACCCCCCCTCGCGAACGCACGACTCATTCTCTTTGTTGTTTCTCCTCTTTCTTACGTCTTCGTTTCTTGTTTGTTTGTTTGTTTGTTTTTTTTTTTTTCCTCCCACCGCCGCATGTGACACAATGGCCTCCCTCCCCCTTTCGTTCGTTGTCGCCGCTTTGTTTCTCTTTCTCATTGGTGCACGTCCGACGCGCTCCATTTCCACCACACCACGGCCATCGGCCTCCTCAACGGGCAGGCGCAGTGTGCCATTCTCCGGCGCACAAGCACACCGCGCGGCTCGCTCTCCTCGCCCCCACGCCACGCCACGCCACGCAGCACAAATGATGCTGTCTCGCAACACGACACACGGTGCGCACACCCCCGACCACGCGGCTCTTAAAAGGCATGGCACCGGCGACATGCGCCGCCCCGGCCCGCATCCGTCGTCTCACGTTCACTGCCGGCCGCGTCTGAGGCTACAACCGCACCACAACAACGGTCCCCTCCGGCAACACATTTGTTGCACAAACACAACCGCCGAGCGCAGCGCGAGCCACCCACACGCGCCCTCCCCGTCTTTAAAAGCCTCCGCGTCTCCTTTCTCCTTTCGCGCCCCTCCCATCTCCCGAATATGCCAGCAGCGGTGCCACTACCGCGAAACGGACACGCCTACCGGGCCACATGCAAGGGCACGCCCACCACCAACTACTGCCATATTCGCGGACGCAGTTAGGCAACACGCAACGCACTCTCCACCTACTTTCTCTCTCTCGTCCATTCTCTTTAAAACACACGAACCAACCAACCACGGCTAACACACTTTTTCGCGACACCTTTGACTGCGTTATCTTGACCGTGACGGCAGCTATCGACCTTCCAATTCCCACTAAACACACACACACCCCTACATACACACCTTCGCTACACCGGACAACAACAGCGTACACAACAGGAGGGCACACGAAACGGCAGGCAAGGGCAACGCATTCTCATAGATTCCTCCTCCGAGCCATGTCGGCGAACGTTTCATCCGGGAAGGCAATGCAATTCAGCCGTCACCACGGCCGACACCTGCAGCCGCGCCGTAAACGCCTTTCAGTGCGGCTGCAATGCACGGGAACGTTCCGTTGCTATAGACAGCGCCTCTCCGTTTTTCCCTGCTTCGTTTTCCGGTGATTGCTTCTCCATTTTGTTTGTTTTATTACTTTCCGTTCCCCTCCTCCACCATTGTTTCCGTCCCCAACAGTTTTGCTCATTCCACACGTTCTGCCCAGACACGACACTCGACCGATCAAAGGTCAGCCTTTCGTCACCGTTCGCGGCGCCGACGGTGCCACAGTGCGACTGGTGTGAACACCGACACGTTGCCATGACGCCGGTGTACCGCGCCGATATTGACAGTTACTCAGAGCCGCCGGATCGGATCACATCACCGACACACCTGCCATTTCACACCGGGGGACACAGACCAACGAAACGCGTGTACGCCCATAACAACAAACAACGACCGTCGTCGTCTAGCCTCACGCTTACTGTACTCAACCGAACACACGTGCACCGTGAATGACGTGCGTGCGCACAACAGTCCAATCAATCATCAGTCAAACTGCAGAAACGGCTATCATCAAATCAAGGGCCAAATAGGTACACCACCGTGCGTGTCGCCTACCCCACCCGCCCGTACATTTCTTGGCGACTTCGTAATGGATGATAGTACGACACGTCCATTTAAAACGTCACCAACACACACACACCAACGCGCCGTACAGCAAAGGGAATAGTCGACGGCAACACAACATTTCACCCTCGCCATCATGTATGATGTGACAACAGACGGCCGTAACGGTGACATCCAACAATCAATCAATCGCGAGGACTTTCAATTGCAGTCACGTGACTAACCGGGCAGACGGAGACAAAGACATGAATCAGCGCCACAGACAGCACCAACACCTCCTATCGATCTATCTGTGTGTCGACAAACAACCACGCCAAGACTCGTGCACGCATTCCACGTCACACCGGCGGCAACCAAACCCTCGCGGCCGTACCCCAGTAACCACAACCACAACCACATTCGAGACCACACCACCACGGCACAGCAGCACCACCAGCTGCCTCGCAACCAACCAAACCGGGTAGCTATGCCGCCCCTCTCACTCACTCACTCACTCACTCACTCACACACACACAAACAATTCCGCTCTTCCCGCAAAGGCAATTTGGTGGCCCTGAAAAGGGCCGTTTTGCCGCTCTCGCAACGGAGGGAGCTTCCTTCCTTCCTTCCTTCCTTCCTTCCTTCCTTCCTTCCAAGAGCCGAAGTAACAACCTCCTCCTTACTTGGAGCTCGTGTACTTGGTCACCGCCTTCGTGCCCTCGCTCACGGCGTGCTTGGCCAGCTCGCCAGGCAGCAAGAGCCGCACAGCCGTCTGGATCTCGCGGGACGTGATGGTCGAGCGCTTGTTGTAGTGCGCCAGGCGAGACGCCTCGGCCGCAATGCGCTCGAAAATGTCGTTCACGAAGCTGTTCATGATGCTCATCGCCTTCGACGAGATGCCCGTGTCGGGGTGCACCTGCTTCAGCACCTTGTAGATGTAGATGGCATAGCTCTCCTTCCTCTTGCG
>NW_026045786.1:0-94268 GCF_023898315.1 Schistocerca nitens
AGTACGCGACAGAACCTCCTAACAGCCGTGTACCGCAAGTCTCTAGAGGAACGGAGGGTTCCAAATGATTGGAAAAGAGCACAGGTAGTCCCGGGCTTGAAGAAGGGTCGTCGAGCAGATGCGCAAAACTATAGGCCCTATATGTGTGACGTCGATCGGTTGTAGAAGTTGAGAACATGTTTTATGCTCGAGTAGCATGTCGTTTTTTGGAAACCCAGTGTCTACTATGTAGGAATCAACATGGATTCCGGAAACAGCGATCGTGTGAGACCCAACTCGCTTTATTTGTTCATGGGACCCAGAAAATATTAGATACAGGCTCCCAGGTAGATGCCATTTTGGTTGACATCCGGAAGGAGGGCGTTCGATACAGTTCCGCACTGTCGCCTGATAGACAAAGTGAGAGTCTGCAGAGTGTCGGACCAACTGTGTGGCTGGACTTGAAGAGATTGTAGCAAACAGAACACAGCATGTTGTTACCAATGGAGAGACGTCTACAGACGTTAAAGTAACCTCTGGCGTGCCACAGGGGAGTGTTATGGGACCCATTGCTCTTCACACACAATGTATATAAATGACCTAGTAGATAGTGTCGGACGTTGCATGCGTCGTTTCGCGGATGATGCTGTAGTATACAGAGAAGTTGCAGCGAAAAATGCAGGACGATCTGCAGCGGATAGGCACGTGGTGCAGGGAGTGGCAACTGTCCCTTAACATAGACAAATGTAATGTATTGCGAATAATATAGAAAGAAGGACCCTTTATTGTATGATTGATTATATGATAGCGGGACAAACACTGGTAGCAGTTACGTCTGTAAAATATCTGGGAGTATGCGTGCGGAGTGATTGGGAGTGGGATGATCATCATATAAAAAAAAACAAAACAAAAAAACAAAAAAAGTAATTGTTGGTAAGGCGGGTACCAGGTTGCGATTTATTGGGAGAATGCGTAGCAAATGTAGTCCATCAACAAAGGAGGAGGTGGCTTACAAAACACCCGTTCGTTCGACCTATACGTGAGTGTTGCCCATCAGTGTGGGATCCGTACCAGGTCGCGTTGACGGAGGCGACGGAGACGATCCAACGTTTCGTCGCAGGGGGTCATTTGGTAACCGTGATAGCGTTGCGGAGATGTTTTAACAAACCCAAGCGGCAGACTCTGCAATAGAGGCGCTCTGCATCGCGGTGTAGCTTGCTCGCCAGGTTTCGAGATATTGCGTTTCTGGATTGGGGTATCGAATATATTGCTCTTACCCCCTACGTATACCTCCCGAGGAGATCACGAATGGATGTGGTTAGAGAGATTCGAGCGCGCACGGAGGCGTTTTTTTGCAGACTGTCGGTTCGTCCCGCGAACCATACGCGACTGGAACAGCAAAGGGAGGTAAATGACAGTGGCACGTGAAGTGCCCTCCGCCACACACCGTTGGGTGGCTTGCGGAGTATAAACGTTAGAGGTCGGCTGTCGTGTGTGTGCTTTTGAAGGCAGATTCGGTGCGTCTGTAGTTGCGGATGGCGGTTAGCCACCCTCGCTTAAAGCGGCGAGGGGCGGCGGCGCCTCCCTCGGTTGGCCGGTGCCCATGTTGCGCAGGCGGCGCTCGTTTTTTGTTTTGCGGCGGGCAATTTTGTGAGAAACGGGCGCGAATGTTGGCGGGCGAGGTGGCCCGACGGCCGCGGGCCGATCGGGAAACGGTGGGAGGGCGATGGGGCGGCGGAGGTGCGTTTGCACGGCCGTCATCGCCGCACGCCTCCGCTTGTGTGGCTGTGGCGGCGGCCGCGCTGGCCGGGCTGGCGCGGCGACGGTGCGCCAGTTTTGCCGAAGGTTTGGCCATTGTGGCGGGTCGTCGGCTGGGGCTGTGGGGGCGGCATTTGGGCGGGGGCGGCGATTCTCGGCGGGCCGAGCCAGGCTGTGGCGCGCGGTAGCTGCAGTTTGGCCGTGGTTTGCGGCGCTGCCGTGGCGACTGGTTGGCGACTGTGGTGTGGCCGTGTGTAGCCCCATCCTCGGTGGTTTGAATGGCGCGGGTGGTTGCGGCGCAGGTTTGGGGCTGGTCCGCACAGGCTGTCGGACGTTGGGCGGTAGCAAGCGCGGGAGGCGCGGCGCGGCGGCGCGCAGAGTGGCGGCCGCTCTCTCGGCCGTCCGCGCCCGCCCGCGACACTGGCTGGGCCTGGCGGCGCGGCGGCTATTCTCTGCCGTGCTTGCCGCCTTGGCGCTCCTCTCGCTGTTCTGTTGTTGTGTGTACGCGCGTCGTCCGTCGAAATAATGGCAGATCAGGCGGCTACGAACGAGACTGCTGCGGCACCCGCCGCCACCGGCACGACGAAGAAGGCCAAGTCTGCGGCGTCTGCGAAGAAGCCGCGCGCCAAGCCTGCGCACCCGCGCACCTCTGAGATGGTGACGGCCGCCATCAAGAGTCTGAAGGAGCGCGGCGGCTCGTCGCTGCAGGCGATCAAGAAGTACATTGCCGCGCACTACAAGCTGGACGCGGAGAAGCTGGCGCCCTTTATCAAGAAGTACCTCAAGTCGGCCGTCGTGGCTGGCGAGCTGGTGCAGACGAAGGGGAAGGGCGCGTCCGGCTCTTTCAAGCTTGCCGGCGCCGGCGGCGGGGCGGCCGAGGGCGGCAAGGCTCGTGCCGGCGGTGCGAAGAAGAAGCGCGCCGCTCCGGCCAGCAAGGAGAAGAAGGGCGGCCGCGCGGCCGGCGCAAAGAAGGCTGGTGGCGTGAAGGCGGCGACCGGTCGGAAGGCGGGCGCCGCCAAGAAGGCGTCTGCGGCGTCGGCGGCTCCCGCGGGTGCGAAGAAGGCGGCTGCGGCCAAGCCGGCCAAGGCCAAGTCGCCGTCGAAGGCGAAGAAGGCCGCCAAGGTTCCGACGAAGAAGCCGAAGGCGCCGCGCCCGAAGAAGGCGACGACGCCGTCTAAGGCGAAGGCGTCGCCCAAGAAGAAGAAGTAAAGTAGTAAAGTTAAAGAAAGGCAAGGGAAAGGGGTTGGCGCTTGACGCCGTCGTCCCCCACCCCCCTCCCGCGCGTCGTCTTAGTGGCGCGCGATGGCACGGCTGCGGCTGTCGCGCGGCCCAAAACGGCCCTTCTCAGGGCCATCAAAGGACGTCGGGAAGGCGTTGATTGTCGTGCATGCATGCGCCGGTGTGGTTGGTTGTGTGTGTGACCGTTGTGGGTACTGTTTGCGTGCCGTGGTGGTTGGATTGTGGTGCCGGTGGCGGTAGGCGGCGGCGCGCGGTAGCGGAGCGGTTGTGGCCGTTTGTTGGTCTCTCTTTTTTTTTTTTGTTTTTTTTGTTGTTGTTTGTTTGCGGCGGCCGACGTTTGGTTGCTCATGTGTGTTTCTGGAGACTCTTGTTTGTGTGTTTGCTTGCTTTGCGGATGTCGTGTCTTTTGTGTGTGTTGTCTCTCTCTCTTTGAAAGCGGCGGGGGGGACGTGAGACGTGGAAGTGGCCGGCGGGAATTGGGAAGGCGCGGTGGCGTTGACGTTGCAGCGTAGCGCAGCGTGCGCGCGCCTCGGAGACGGCGGCGGCCAGCCACCCGTGGTGTGTGGTGACGTCGTCCGGCTGTTGTGTGTGTATCGTGAGGGATGGGATGACGTCGATTGTTGGCGAGAGCGGCTGTGGACGGGAGGGGAATTGGTTGTTGTTGTTGTTTTGCGGGGCTGGAGAGAGGCGGGGCGGCAAGACCGACAAAAGTTTTGCTCGCGACGGAGAGATGTTAGTGGCCCTGAAAAGGGCCGTTTTTGTTGGGCGGGCGCGCGTGCGCGGCGCGGTTTCTAGGCGCGCTCGCCGCGGATGCGGCGCGCGAGCTGGATGTCCTTGGGCATGATGGTGACGCGCTTGGCGTGGATTGCGCACAGGTTGGTGTCTTCGAAGAGGCCGACGAGGTAGGCCTCGCTGGCCTCCTGCAGGGCCATGACTGCGGAGCTCTGGAAGCGCAGGTCGGTCTTGAAGTCCTGGGCGATCTCGCGCACTAGGCGCTGGAACGGCAGCTTGCGGATGAGCAGCTCTGTGCTCTTCTGGTAGCGCCTGATTTCCCGCAGGGCGACGGTGCCCGGCCTGTAGCGGTGGGGCTTCTTGACGCCGCCGGTGGCGGGCGCGCTCTTCCTCGCCGCCTTGGTGGCGAGCTGTTTGCGCGGCGCCTTTCCGCCGGTGGACTTGCGGGCCGTTTGCTTTGTGCGGGCCATAGCGGTTAGCGGTTAGCGGAAGAGCGGCGTGGAGGTGCGTGCGGTACACGAAGCGTCCGGTGCTGCCTTGACAACGGGCCCGCGCGGCCCCGCGCCGCGCTTATATGCCCTCGGTGCGCGTGGTGGGGGGAGGGCGGGCCAGAGTCTATATAGGGGGGCGGCGGCAGAGAGCTCGCACCGTAGCCGACTCGCTAGCGCCGGGTGAGGAGCTGGCGCTTGTGTTTTTTCGCTTGCTTGCTTTGAGGAGGAGGAAGGAAGAATGACAGGCCGCGGCAAGGGAGGAAAGGGGCTGGGCAAGGGTGGCGCCAAGCGGCACCGCAAGGTGTTGCGCGACAACATCCAGGGCATCACGAAGCCCGCCATCCGCCGCCTGGCTCGCAGGGGCGGCGTGAAGCGCATCTCTGGTCTGATCTACGAGGAGACCCGCGGAGTGCTGAAGGTGTTCCTGGAGAACGTGATCCGCGACGCGGTGACGTACACTGAGCACGCCAAGCGCAAGACTGTGACGGCCATGGACGTGGTGTACGCCCTGAAGAGGCAGGGGCGCACCCTGTACGGTTTCGGCGGTTAGGCAGGCAGGCAGCCAGCCAGCCAGCCGGTGCGCTGTGCTGCGTTGTGGCCTTCCCGCGGCCGTGCCGTGCCCGTGCTTGGTGGGAGAGACGAAAACGGCCCTTTTCAGGGCCACCACACTGTTCGGAGATTGAAAAGTGCGAAAGAGTCTGTGTTGTTTGTTTTGTTGTTGTTGTTGTTGTTGTTGTTGTTGTGCTGTGCGTGCGTTAGTTTTTTGAGTTTGACGCGATGGGCGCGGCTGAGTCCAGTGTGTGCGTGGTTTGTTGTTTGTTTGTTTGTTTTTTTTTTTGTGGCGTGGGCATAGGCGGGCGGGCCGGATCGATCGATCGGATCAGCTGTTTGGTTTTGTCTGCGCCTGTGTGTTTTGGAGCGCGCGGCGGCCGGCGTGTCGTCGTCGGACCGTTTACGCGCTGTGTGTGCCACGCGCGCCCCTTTAATTAAAACATTATAATGCTTAACAATGATCATCACATTATCGGTGTATTGATGTCGTTGTCGTTTGGAACGCGACTCTGTGCGTGCGCGGAGGGGTGCAGAAACAAAAAAAAAAAAAAAAGACACAAAGAGAGAAACGACAAAATGTGTGCGCGTTCGGCCACACGGGCCGTGGACAAGATGGCGGACGTGCGCCGGCGCTGGCTGTGCAATGTATGTATGTATGTATGTATGTGGACGTGTTGTGTAAAGTGCGGCGAGCACGGACGACGGAAACTTTGCTTTGGACGTAGGTTTGTGTGGTGGCCCTGAAAAGGGCCGATTGTTGTGAGCCGAGCCGGCAAGGCAAAGGCGCGTTTGCGTGCAGGGGGCACGCAAGCGCAGCGCCGCGCTCTCTGTTTAGGCCTTCTTCTCGGTCTTCTTTGGCAGCAGGACGGCCTGGATGTTGGGCAGGACACCACCCTGTGCGATGGTGACGCCCGACAAGAGCTTGTTGAGCTCCTCGTCGTTGCGGATGGCGAGCTGCAGGTGGCGCGGGATGATGCGCGTCTTCTTGTTGTCGCGGGCCGCGTTTCCGGCCAGCTCGAGCACCTCAGCCGCGAGGTACTCCATGACGGCGGCGAGGTAGACGGGCGCCCCGGCGCCGACGCGCTCGGCGTAGTTTCCCTTGCGCAGGAGGCGGTGGATTCTGCCGACCGGGAACTGGAGCCCAGCCCTGCTTGAGCGGGACTTTGACTTGCCCTTGACTTTGCCTCCCTTTCCGCGTCCGGACATGGCGTTTGGCTAGTTGAAACACGTAACGTAACGGTGCGAGCCGCAGCGAGTCGAGCAGCGGAGTGCGTGGCGGCGGGACTAGGGTGGGGGTCCCTTTATGGGCTCGGGTGCGGCGGCCGGTTGCGCGCGCGCCCCATTGGTCGGCGGCCGCAACAGGGCGAGCTGGTAAAGGTGCGGTGTTGCGGTAGCGGCGGGCGCCACTGTGTGGGGAGACGCTGACTAGAGCGGAGCGCTTGCTGCTTGCTGTTGTACGTTCGAGATGCCGCCCAAGACTAGCGGGAAGGCCGCCAAGAAGGCTGGCAAGGCGCAGAAGAACATTTCGAAGGGAGACAAGAAGAAGAAGCGCAAGAGGAAGGAGAGCTATGCCATCTACATCTACAAGGTGCTGAAGCAGGTGCACCCCGACACGGGCATCTCGTCGAAGGCGATGAGCATCATGAACAGCTTCGTGAACGACATTTTCGAGCGCATTGCGGCCGAGGCGTCTCGCCTGGCGCACTACAACAAGCGCTCGACCATCACGTCCCGCGAGATCCAGACGGCTGTGCGGCTCCTGCTGCCTGGCGAGCTGGCCAAGCACGCCGTGAGCGAGGGCACGAAGGCGGTGACCAAGTACACGAGCTCCAAGTGAGGGGGTTAAGGCTTCTAGGGAGCTCCCTCCGTTGCGAGAGCGGCAAAACGGCCCTTTTCAGGGCCACCAAATTGCCTTTGCGGGAAGAGCGGAATTGTTTGTTTGTGTGAGGCGGCGCATAGCTACCCGGTTTGGTTGGTTGCGAAGCAGCGGGTGGTGGTGGTGGTGGTGGTGGTGGTGGTGTGCCGTGGTCTCGAATGTGGTTATGCGTGCACGAGTCTTGGCGTGGTTGTTTGTTTGTTTGTTTGTTTGTCGACACATAGACAGGAGGTGTTGTCTGTGTCGCTGATTCCTTTCCTGTCTTTGTCTCTGTCTGCCCGGTTAGTCACGTGACTGCAATTGAAACCCCTCGCGATTGTTGGATGTCACCGTTAGGGCCGTCTGCGGGTTTGTTTGTTGTCACATCATACATACATGATGGCGAGGGTGAAATGTTGTGTTGCCGTCTACTATTCCCTTTGCTGTACGGCGTGGAGGTGTGTTGGTGACGTGTCTTTACTAGTCATTCAGAAGACGCAAGAATTGTACGGGCGGGTGGGGTAGGCGACACGCACGGTGGTGTACCTATTTATTTGGCCCTTGATTTTGATAGCCGTTTCTGCAGTTGATTGAATGATTGATTGTTGTGCGCACGCACGCACGCACGCCGGTGTCGTCATTCAAGGTGCACGTGTGTTCGGTTCAGTGACGGTAGACGACGACGGTCGTTGTTTGTTGTTGTGGGCGTACACGCGGTTGTCTGTGTCCCCCGGTGAAATGGCCGGTTTGTCGGTGATGTGATCCGATCCGGCGGCTCTGAGTAGCTGTCTATCGGCATCATGGCAACGTGTCGGTCTGAACACCCGTCTCACTGTGGCACCGTCGGCGCTGCGAACGGTGACGAAAGGCTGACTGTGATCGGTCGAATGTCATGTCTTGTCTGGGCGGAACGTGTGGAATGAGCAAAAAAACTGTGGGGACGGAAACAATGGTGGGGAGGAGGGGAACGAAAATAATAAAACGAAACGAAGAAAAAGAAGAAGGAGAAGCAATCACCGGAAAACGGAACAGGGGAAAAACGGAGAGGCGCTGTCTGGAGCAACGGAACGTTCCCGTGCATTGCAGCCGCACTGAAAATGCGTTTACGGCGCGGCTGCAAGTGTCGGCCGTGGTGACGGCTGAATTGCATTGCCTTCCCGGATGCAACGTTCGCCCGATATGGCTCGGAGGAAGAATCTATGAGAGAGTGCCTTGCCCTTGCCGTTTCGTGTGCGGTGTAGCGAATGATGTGTGTGTGTGTGTGTGTGTGTGTGTGTGTGTGTGTAGTGGGGAATGGATGGTCGATAGCTGCCGTCACGGTCAAGATAACGCAGTCAAAGGTGTCGCGAAAAAGTGTGTTAGCCGTGGTTGGTTTGTGTGTTTGTTTTGTTTTTAAAGAGAAGGGACGAGAGAAAGAAGGTAGGTGGAGAGTGCGTTGCGTGTTGCGAACTGCGTCCGTGAATACGGCAGTATTTGGTGGTGGGCGTGCCCTTGCATGTGGCCCGGAAGGCGTGTTCGTTTCGCGGTAGTGTGGACGGGTGAGGGGCACGCGTAACGCTGCGCTGCTGGCATATTCGGGAGATGGGAGGGGGCGAAAGGAGAAAGGAGACGCGGAGGGCGCGTGTGGGTGGTTCGCGCTGCGCTCGGCGGTTGTGTTTGTTTGTGCAACAAATGTGTTGCCGGGAGGGGGACCGTTGTTGTGGTGGTGCGGTTGTAGCCTCAGACGCGGCTGGCAGTGAACAACGTGAGACGACGGATGCGTGGCTGGGGCGGCGCATGTCGCCGGTGCCATGCCTTTAGAGCCGCGTGGTCGGGGTGTGCGCACCGCGTGTCGTGTTGCGAGACATCATATGTGCTGCTGCGCACCGGTGGCGTGGCGTGGCGTGGCGTGGGGGCGAGGAGAGCGAGCCGCGCCAGTACCGCGCGGTGTGCTTGTGTGCGCCGGAGAATGGCACACTGCGCCTGCCCGTTGAGGAGGCTGATGGCCGTGGTGTGGTGGAAATGGAGCGCGTCGGACGTGTACCAATGAGAAAGAGAAACAAAGCAAGCAACCACGAACGAAAGGTGGAGGGAGGCATTGTGTCACATGTGGCGGTGGGGAAAAGAAACGAAAAAAAAACAAAAAAAAACAAACCAAACAACAAACAAAGACGTTAAGAAAGAGGAGAAACAACAAAGACAACGAGTCGTGCGTTCGCGAGGGGGGTGGGTGTGCGTGCGTAACGCCGGTACGCGCAGTGCGGAGCCCAACGGCTGTGTCGTCGGCCGAATGGGTGCGGGAATAGAGAGGCCGCGTCGGCACGGAGAAGGAAGCAAGAAGGAAGGACGCACGCGCGCTGCGGCGTTGGCGCGGTTTGCGGCTGGCGCCTTTGGTGGCAGCGGCCAGGACAAGCAGCGGTGTATGGTGTTGTGCGGGGCGGACAGGGGCGGCGGGTGGTGGACGGGGAGGAGGCGAGGCGAGGCGAGGCGGTGGCGTGTGTGGTACGGCGAAAACGGGACGGACGGCCGCCGGCGGATGTTGAGAGGCGCCGCCCGCGCACGCACGCAGACACACAGAAAGGAAGAACCGGAAAGGAACAAATGGAGGGGGCGAATGTGGAGGTGCGGGGAGGGGGAGGCGGTGGCGGTGGTTGTTTGTGGGCATGTGGTGGGAGAGAAGGGCGGGGGCGGAAGGACAGAGGCGCGAGGCGACAGCCTGCTTGTTGCTTGCCTTGCGTCTTTTTGTTTTTTATTTTGTTTTTATCCTTTGGTCGCCTTGGAGCCTGTCGGTCCCGTCCGTGTGTGGCCACGCTGTGGGTGCGTGTATGTTTGTACGTTTCTTTTTTTTGTCTTCTTCTGCAGCAGAGGCGGCCAGCAAATGCGTGCGGTTGGATGGATGGGCGGCCACGGCACGGCACCGCACCTGTGCCCGAGGAGGAGACGCTGGCGGCGGGCCACCCTCGGATGCGGCCGGCCGGGGCTGTGTGCGCCGCTGCAACAACAACGAGTAAACAAGACGAAGACGAAGCGGATGGCTGGTGAGTGCATTTAGGCGGTAGACAAGGCAGTGTGTGATGTGGCGTTGTGACGGGGGGGTTTGCTCACGCGGCCTCGTTGTGTTGATGCGCAGGAAGACGAGATGCGGGCAGACGCCGTACAGAGAGACGAGCCCGGTCTGCAGCAGGATGTGTGGCGCGCCGAGGGCAGAGCAGCGCGCGCCGGCTGGGCTGGGTTCGGCTGGGCCCGCCCGGCGGCGGGCCGCGCTGTTGTCGCGGACGTGAGCGCCCCCTGGCGGGTGGTCGGAGGCGGCGCGGTGGACGTGTGGCTGGTTGGCAGTGCACATTGCGAGTGGCTGGCTGGCTGGCTGGCTGGCTGGCTGGCTGGCTGGCTGGCTGGCTTGGCTGGCGGTCGGCGGCGAGAAGAGAGAGAGGAGGTATGTGTTGCGGGCGCCTTTGCTGCGCTGCGTCGTTGCGTGCCTGGGCGTGCGCCTGTCGACTGTGTGTGACTGTGTTGGGCGTTGTGCCACGTACGTGTGCTCGGCCGAAGGCAGGCGTCGGAAAGAAGAGGGCGAAGGGCAGGAAAGTGGGTCGGTGTGCGTGCGTAGCCCCGTGATGTTGTATGTGATGATGTCACGTCACGTCACGTCACGTTTTTGCGAAGCGGCTGCCGAGAGGTGTGTGGTAGCGAGCGGGAATGTGCGTTTGGTGGTTGCGGCGTGAGGTGAGGGTGGGAGAATATTGGGGCGGGCGGGCCGGCCTGTGGTTGTTTGTGCAGCTTTGATGGCAACGTGGAAGGACGCCGGTTTCGTGCCTTGCGTGTGGTTGTCGACGGTGACTGGTTGGGGTGTGCGCCGATGCACGTGCCATGTCGTTATTATGTTTGGGTCGTGAGTGTTGTTTGTGGCTGTGTTTGTTGTGTACGGGAAGGGGGGGAGAGGAGGAGGCGGGTGGGGATAGTGCGTGCAGTAGTGTCGTTGCGACGGGCGCGTCGGGTGGAGCTGTGCGTAGTGGCGGAAAGGTGTAGGTTGCGGGAAGGGAGCCCGTCGTGTGTCGTGTCGTTGACGGGGTCGCGTGCGTGCGTTGTGAATCGAGTGTGGCGGGAAAGGAGCAGTGTGCCGCTGGCGTCGTGGCCGTTAGCAGAGGCTGTGCTTGTCCGTTTGTTACCTGTTGGACGCTTGGTGCGAGTTGTTTGCTGTTGTCGTTGTCGCCCCCGTCTCGCGGGTTGTTTTTTTTTTTTTGTTTGTCGGCTGTGCTGTGTCGGCGAGCTGTTTTGCGGTGCGTGAATGTGTTGGTGCAAAAGTGGCGGCGTTATGGCTGCGACCCGCGACGAGCCGCGGGCGCGCCATTGATGATGTTCAAACACAGAGCGGCTGTGTGCAATGGGAGGCCTGCGTACGGGTAGCGGTGTTGTCGTACGTGCATCCGGCCCGGTGCGGAAAGCGCCGTTGCCGTTTGCCCCTTAGTTGCCAGCCATGTCGCGTGAGCGGCGGGTTGCCTCTGGTCGACGTGGTGCTCGGGTTTGTGGTTTTTGGTGCCCTTTGGCCGGTGGGTGGTGTTTAATTTTGTGTGTGTGTGTGTGTGTGTGTGTGTGTGTGTGTGTGGTATATCTGCCTCCTGCTCGGTCTTGCGGCGGTTTGGTCGACGTCGTCTGTAGTTTTTGCGGCTTGCCGACGACCGACCGACACACCTTTGAAAACCTACGTGTGGCGCCCGAAGGTGAACGTAACCTGACCGCGGACCTCTCGGCGCCTGAACCTAACCTAACCTCTAACCTAAGATGTCCGGCCGTAAGGTAGGTGCGGCCACCTGACGCCTCACGTCCGAACGCTTAACCTAACTTTGACGCTTAACCTAACTTTAACCCTTAACCTAACCCACGTCCACCTAACCTAACCTAACCCAACCCAACCGCACCTTAGGGTGGTGTACACCGCGAATGTCTAAGGCATGTTATATATAGTCTTAGGTGGAGTCCACTATACGCAACAAGCGGCTACACGGGTGGCAGGGGTTGTGTGGCGTGGGCTGGGCGGTTCTGTTTAGGTTGGATGGCCCTTGGGCAAGTACGGAAAGGGCAACAGCCTCAACGGGCGCGGGGCAAGGTCAGGACATGCGGGGACCAAGCGGCAATCGGTATTGTAATTGTCAACTGTCGAAGCTCTGCGTTGGTAAAGTACCGGAACGTCAAGCGCTGATAGAAAGCACCGAAGCTGCAATCGTTATAGGTACAGACGGTGCTTTAGAAAGGATAGCGTGCATGCAACCGGTGGTGGAGTGGTTCGTCGCTGTCAGTAGTAGTTTATCCTGTGTAGTGAAGTAGAAGTGGTGGACGGTTCCTGTGAACTATTTGTGGGTGGAGGGTACACTCAACAGCCGAGCTAGGTTAATGATTGGCTCCTTTTACCGACCTCGCGACTCAGCAGCATTAGTGGCCGAACAAGTGAGTGAAAATGTGGACATACATTTTCCTTTCCTCAGCGTGTTACAGTCTTAGGTGGAGATTTCAATGTGCCAGACGTTCAGGACGGGTGGTAGGGACAGAGCATCGAGTGACATTATACTGAGTGCACTATCCGAACGAAAACTACCGCGAGCAATTAAACAGAGAGAGAACCGACTCGTGGAGATAACATCGTGGACCTACCGATGACAAACAGACCCCGAACTTGTCGACTCTGTATGTGCAGAACAGGGACCCAGTGATCAAGAGGCCGTTGCAGCATCGCTTGAATATGGACGTTAATAGGAATATTCCAAAAAAAAAAAAAAAAAAAAAAAAAAAAGAAAAAAAAAAAGGGAGGAAGGTTTATCTGTTTAGCAAGAGTAATAGAAGGCAGATTTGAGACTACCAGACAGATGAAAACGCAAATGTCTGCTCCGACACTGACAATGTTGAGTGTTTATGGAGAAAGTGCAAGGCAATCGTAAAATGCGTCTTAGACAGGTACGTGCCGAGTAAAACTGTGAGGGATGGGAAAAACCCACCGCGGTACAACAACAACCAAAGTTTAGGAAACTATATAGCGAGAGCAAAGAGAGCTTCACTCAAAGTTGAAACGCAGCCAAAACCTCTCAGACAAACAGACGCTAAACGATGTCCAAAGTTAGCGTAAGGAGGGCTATGCGTGAAGCGTCCGGTGAATGCGAAAGTAAAATTCCATGTACCGACGTGACAGGAAATCAAATCCTAGGACGTTGTGGTCGTACGTTGAATCAGTAGTAAGCGGCTCGAAACGGCATATCCAGACACTCCGGGATGATGATGGCATTGAAACAGAGGATGACACGCGTAAAGCTGTGAAATACTAAACACCTGTTTCCAAAGCTGTTTCACGGAGGACGACCGCACTGCAGTTCCTTCTCGCACAAACGAAAAAAAAAAAAAAAAAAAAAAAAAAAATGGCCGACATCGAAATAAGTGTCCAAGGAGGAATAGAAAAGCAACTGGAATCACTCAACAGAGGAAAGTCCACTGGGACCTGACGGGATACCAATTCGATTCTACACAGAGTACGCGACAGAACCTCCTAACAGCCGTGTACCGCAAGTCTCTAGAGGAACGGAGGGTTCCAAATGATTGGAAAAGAGCACAGGTAGTCCCGGGCTTGAAGAAGGGTCGTCGAGCAGATGCGCAAAACTATAGGCCCTATATGTGTGACGTCGATCGGTTGTAGAAGTTGAGAACATGTTTTATGCTCGAGTAGCATGTCGTTTTTTGGAAACCCAGTGTCTACTATGTAGGAATCAACATGGATTCCGGAAACAGCGATCGTGTGAGACCCAACTCGCTTTATTTGTTCATGGGACCCAGAAAATATTAGATACAGGCTCCCAGGTAGATGCCATTTTGGTTGACATCCGGAAGGAGGGCGTTCGATACAGTTCCGCACTGTCGCCTGATAGACAAAGTGAGAGTCTGCAGAGTGTCGGACCAACTGTGTGGCTGGACTTGAAGAGATTGTAGCAAACAGAACACAGCATGTTGTTACCAATGGAGAGACGTCTACAGACGTTAAAGTAACCTCTGGCGTGCCACAGGGGAGTGTTATGGGACCCATTGCTCTTCACACACAATGTATATAAA
The DNA here is from genome assembly GCF_023898315.1 of Schistocerca nitens. Lineage (NCBI taxonomy): Eukaryota > Metazoa > Arthropoda > Insecta > Orthoptera > Acrididae > Schistocerca > Schistocerca nitens. The sequence continues at coordinate 13,669 of NW_026045786.1, forward strand.
TGACCTAGTAGATAGTGTCGGACGTTGCATGCGTCGTTTCGCGGATGATGCTGTAGTATACAGAGAAGTTGCAGCGAAAAATGCAGGACGATCTGCAGCGGATAGGCACGTGGTGCAGGGAGTGGCAACTGTCCCTTAACATAGACAAATGTAATGTATTGCGAATAATATAGAAAGAAGGACCCTTTATTGTATGATTGATTATATGATAGCGGGACAAACACTGGTAGCAGTTACGTCTGTAAAATATCTGGGAGTATGCGTGCGGAGTGATTGGGAGTGGGATGATCATCATATAAAAAAAAACAAAACAAAAAAACAAAAAAAGTAATTGTTGGTAAGGCGGGTACCAGGTTGCGATTTATTGGGAGAATGCGTAGCAAATGTAGTCCATCAACAAAGGAGGAGGTGGCTTACAAAACACCCGTTCGTTCGACCTATACGTGAGTGTTGCCCATCAGTGTGGGATCCGTACCAGGTCGCGTTGACGGAGGCGACGGAGACGATCCAACGTTTCGTCGCAGGGGGTCATTTGGTAACCGTGATAGCGTTGCGGAGATGTTTTAACAAACCCAAGCGGCAGACTCTGCAATAGAGGCGCTCTGCATCGCGGTGTAGCTTGCTCGCCAGGTTTCGAGATATTGCGTTTCTGGATTGGGGTATCGAATATATTGCTCTTACCCCCTACGTATACCTCCCGAGGAGATCACGAATGGATGTGGTTAGAGAGATTCGAGCGCGCACGGAGGCGTTTTTTTGCAGACTGTCGGTTCGTCCCGCGAACCATACGCGACTGGAACAGCAAAGGGAGGTAAATGACAGTGGCACGTGAAGTGCCCTCCGCCACACACCGTTGGGTGGCTTGCGGAGTATAAACGTTAGAGGTCGGCTGTCGTGTGTGTGCTTTTGAAGGCAGATTCGGTGCGTCTGTAGTTGCGGATGGCGGTTAGCCACCCTCGCTTAAAGCGGCGAGGGGCGGCGGCGCCTCCCTCGGTTGGCCGGTGCCCATGTTGCGCAGGCGGCGCTCGTTTTTTGTTTTGCGGCGGGCAATTTTGTGAGAAACGGGCGCGAATGTTGGCGGGCGAGGTGGCCCGACGGCCGCGGGCCGATCGGGAAACGGTGGGAGGGCGATGGGGCGGCGGAGGTGCGTTTGCACGGCCGTCATCGCCGCACGCCTCCGCTTGTGTGGCTGTGGCGGCGGCCGCGCTGGCCGGGCTGGCGCGGCGACGGTGCGCCAGTTTTGCCGAAGGTTTGGCCATTGTGGCGGGTCGTCGGCTGGGGCTGTGGGGGCGGCATTTGGGCGGGGGCGGCGATTCTCGGCGGGCCGAGCCAGGCTGTGGCGCGCGGTAGCTGCAGTTTGGCCGTGGTTTGCGGCGCTGCCGTGGCGACTGGTTGGCGACTGTGGTGTGGCCGTGTGTAGCCCCATCCTCGGTGGTTTGAATGGCGCGGGTGGTTGCGGCGCAGGTTTGGGGCTGGTCCGCACAGGCTGTCGGACGTTGGGCGGTAGCAAGCGCGGGAGGCGCGGCGCGGCGGCGCGCAGAGTGGCGGCCGCTCTCTCGGCCGTCCGCGCCCGCCCGCGACACTGGCTGGGCCTGGCGGCGCGGCGGCTATTCTCTGCCGTGCTTGCCGCCTTGGCGCTCCTCTCGCTGTTCTGTTGTTGTGTGTACGCGCGTCGTCCGTCGAAATAATGGCAGATCAGGCGGCTACGAACGAGACTGCTGCGGCACCCGCCGCCACCGGCACGACGAAGAAGGCCAAGTCTGCGGCGTCTGCGAAGAAGCCGCGCGCCAAGCCTGCGCACCCGCGCACCTCTGAGATGGTGACGGCCGCCATCAAGAGTCTGAAGGAGCGCGGCGGCTCGTCGCTGCAGGCGATCAAGAAGTACATTGCCGCGCACTACAAGCTGGACGCGGAGAAGCTGGCGCCCTTTATCAAGAAGTACCTCAAGTCGGCCGTCGTGGCTGGCGAGCTGGTGCAGACGAAGGGGAAGGGCGCGTCCGGCTCTTTCAAGCTTGCCGGCGCCGGCGGCGGGGCGGCCGAGGGCGGCAAGGCTCGTGCCGGCGGTGCGAAGAAGAAGCGCGCCGCTCCGGCCAGCAAGGAGAAGAAGGGCGGCCGCGCGGCCGGCGCAAAGAAGGCTGGTGGCGTGAAGGCGGCGACCGGTCGGAAGGCGGGCGCCGCCAAGAAGGCGTCTGCGGCGTCGGCGGCTCCCGCGGGTGCGAAGAAGGCGGCTGCGGCCAAGCCGGCCAAGGCCAAGTCGCCGTCGAAGGCGAAGAAGGCCGCCAAGGTTCCGACGAAGAAGCCGAAGGCGCCGCGCCCGAAGAAGGCGACGACGCCGTCTAAGGCGAAGGCGTCGCCCAAGAAGAAGAAGTAAAGTAGTAAAGTTAAAGAAAGGCAAGGGAAAGGGGTTGGCGCTTGACGCCGTCGTCCCCCACCCCCCTCCCGCGCGTCGTCTTAGTGGCGCGCGATGGCACGGCTGCGGCTGTCGCGCGGCCCAAAACGGCCCTTCTCAGGGCCATCAAAGGACGTCGGGAAGGCGTTGATTGTCGTGCATGCATGCGCCGGTGTGGTTGGTTGTGTGTGTGACCGTTGTGGGTACTGTTTGCGTGCCGTGGTGGTTGGATTGTGGTGCCGGTGGCGGTAGGCGGCGGCGCGCGGTAGCGGAGCGGTTGTGGCCGTTTGTTGGTCTCTCTTTTTTTTTTTTGTTTTTTTTGTTGTTGTTTGTTTGCGGCGGCCGACGTTTGGTTGCTCATGTGTGTTTCTGGAGACTCTTGTTTGTGTGTTTGCTTGCTTTGCGGATGTCGTGTCTTTTGTGTGTGTTGTCTCTCTCTCTTTGAAAGCGGCGGGGGGGACGTGAGACGTGGAAGTGGCCGGCGGGAATTGGGAAGGCGCGGTGGCGTTGACGTTGCAGCGTAGCGCAGCGTGCGCGCGCCTCGGAGACGGCGGCGGCCAGCCACCCGTGGTGTGTGGTGACGTCGTCCGGCTGTTGTGTGTGTATCGTGAGGGATGGGATGACGTCGATTGTTGGCGAGAGCGGCTGTGGACGGGAGGGGAATTGGTTGTTGTTGTTGTTTTGCGGGGCTGGAGAGAGGCGGGGCGGCAAGACCGACAAAAGTTTTGCTCGCGACGGAGAGATGTTAGTGGCCCTGAAAAGGGCCGTTTTTGTTGGGCGGGCGCGCGTGCGCGGCGCGGTTTCTAGGCGCGCTCGCCGCGGATGCGGCGCGCGAGCTGGATGTCCTTGGGCATGATGGTGACGCGCTTGGCGTGGATTGCGCACAGGTTGGTGTCTTCGAAGAGGCCGACGAGGTAGGCCTCGCTGGCCTCCTGCAGGGCCATGACTGCGGAGCTCTGGAAGCGCAGGTCGGTCTTGAAGTCCTGGGCGATCTCGCGCACTAGGCGCTGGAACGGCAGCTTGCGGATGAGCAGCTCTGTGCTCTTCTGGTAGCGCCTGATTTCCCGCAGGGCGACGGTGCCCGGCCTGTAGCGGTGGGGCTTCTTGACGCCGCCGGTGGCGGGCGCGCTCTTCCTCGCCGCCTTGGTGGCGAGCTGTTTGCGCGGCGCCTTTCCGCCGGTGGACTTGCGGGCCGTTTGCTTTGTGCGGGCCATAGCGGTTAGCGGTTAGCGGAAGAGCGGCGTGGAGGTGCGTGCGGTACACGAAGCGTCCGGTGCTGCCTTGACAACGGGCCCGCGCGGCCCCGCGCCGCGCTTATATGCCCTCGGTGCGCGTGGTGGGGGGAGGGCGGGCCAGAGTCTATATAGGGGGGCGGCGGCAGAGAGCTCGCACCGTAGCCGACTCGCTAGCGCCGGGTGAGGAGCTGGCGCTTGTGTTTTTTCGCTTGCTTGCTTTGAGGAGGAGGAAGGAAGAATGACAGGCCGCGGCAAGGGAGGAAAGGGGCTGGGCAAGGGTGGCGCCAAGCGGCACCGCAAGGTGTTGCGCGACAACATCCAGGGCATCACGAAGCCCGCCATCCGCCGCCTGGCTCGCAGGGGCGGCGTGAAGCGCATCTCTGGTCTGATCTACGAGGAGACCCGCGGAGTGCTGAAGGTGTTCCTGGAGAACGTGATCCGCGACGCGGTGACGTACACTGAGCACGCCAAGCGCAAGACTGTGACGGCCATGGACGTGGTGTACGCCCTGAAGAGGCAGGGGCGCACCCTGTACGGTTTCGGCGGTTAGGCAGGCAGGCAGCCAGCCAGCCAGCCGGTGCGCTGTGCTGCGTTGTGGCCTTCCCGCGGCCGTGCCGTGCCCGTGCTTGGTGGGAGAGACGAAAACGGCCCTTTTCAGGGCCACCACACTGTTCGGAGATTGAAAAGTGCGAAAGAGTCTGTGTTGTTTGTTTTGTTGTTGTTGTTGTTGTTGTTGTTGTTGTGCTGTGCGTGCGTTAGTTTTTTGAGTTTGACGCGATGGGCGCGGCTGAGTCCAGTGTGTGCGTGGTTTGTTGTTTGTTTGTTTGTTTTTTTTTTTGTGGCGTGGGCATAGGCGGGCGGGCCGGATCGATCGATCGGATCAGCTGTTTGGTTTTGTCTGCGCCTGTGTGTTTTGGAGCGCGCGGCGGCCGGCGTGTCGTCGTCGGACCGTTTACGCGCTGTGTGTGCCACGCGCGCCCCTTTAATTAAAACATTATAATGCTTAACAATGATCATCACATTATCGGTGTATTGATGTCGTTGTCGTTTGGAACGCGACTCTGTGCGTGCGCGGAGGGGTGCAGAAACAAAAAAAAAAAAAAAGACACAAAGAGAGAAACGACAAAATGTGTGCGCGTTCGGCCACACGGGCCGTGGACAAGATGGCGGACGTGCGCCGGCGCTGGCTGTGCAATGTATGTATGTATGTATGTATGTGGACGTGTTGTGTAAAGTGCGGCGAGCACGGACGACGGAAACTTTGCTTTGGACGTAGGTTTGTGTGGTGGCCCTGAAAAGGGCCGATTGTTGTGAGCCGAGCCGGCAAGGCAAAGGCGCGTTTGCGTGCAGGGGGCACGCAAGCGCAGCGCCGCGCTCTCTGTTTAGGCCTTCTTCTCGGTCTTCTTTGGCAGCAGGACGGCCTGGATGTTGGGCAGGACACCACCCTGTGCGATGGTGACGCCCGACAAGAGCTTGTTGAGCTCCTCGTCGTTGCGGATGGCGAGCTGCAGGTGGCGCGGGATGATGCGCGTCTTCTTGTTGTCGCGGGCCGCGTTTCCGGCCAGCTCGAGCACCTCAGCCGCGAGGTACTCCATGACGGCGGCGAGGTAGACGGGCGCCCCGGCGCCGACGCGCTCGGCGTAGTTTCCCTTGCGCAGGAGGCGGTGGATTCTGCCGACCGGGAACTGGAGCCCAGCCCTGCTTGAGCGGGACTTTGACTTGCCCTTGACTTTGCCTCCCTTTCCGCGTCCGGACATGGCGTTTGGCTAGTTGAAACACGTAACGTAACGGTGCGAGCCGCAGCGAGTCGAGCAGCGGAGTGCGTGGCGGCGGGACTGCTGCTCACTGCTGCTCACTCTAATTTCTTCCTCTGTCTTCAGAGGTTGTGTTCTGAGAAGGTTTTTGTCTCGTTCGGACATTTCCTTCAATTTTTTTTTGGGGGGGTTTGTTGGATGTGCTTGTCTTTTTGTTTGTTCTTTTTTTTTTTTTAGAGTGTTGTGGATTCTTTTCTGTCACTTTATTAGTAACGGTCACTTTTTAGTTATGCGAGGAGTATTGCTTTTGGTCTTTTGTACCGGTCTGGTACGTTGTTGTACCGACCAAGTGAGTTTATGAGATCGTTTGGCGACCTTTCCGCGTTGGCGTAGAACTGCTCCGCCAGGGTTCGGAATCTCGTGTTTAATTTTTCGATGTCTGCCGCTATGTGGAGGTCTTCCGTCGGGAAGCGCGGCGGTGTGTGTAGCGCTCTTCTGAGGGCTCTGTTTTGAATCTTTTGTAGCCGTTCTATCGTCGATCTAGCAGCGTAACCCCATACGGGGCACGCATACTCCAGTATCGGTCTAATTAGGCTTCGATAGACGGCTACTCCTGTGCTCGGGTCAAGGGAACTTGTACTGTTTAGTATAGGATAGAGGATCTGCATCCTGCCTAGGGCCTTTTTGCGAACCTCCTCGATGTGGCACTTCCAAGTCAGGCGCTTGTCTAGTGTCACACCGAGGTACCTCGCAGTGTTTCTCCAGGGGAGGTTTTGGCCCTGCAGGTGCAGCATTTGGTAGGGTCTTCTGGGGGGGCGAAGCTTACCGAGACGTCTAGTCATTAGCATGGCTTGGGTCTTCTCAGAGTTTAGTGAGATTCGCCATTGTTTGGCCCATTCGTCTGTCTTATTTAGGGCGGTTTGAAGACGTCTCGTGACCAGGTTCCTGTTTGTTGAGCAGGAGAAGAATGCGGTGTCGTCAGCATACTGTGCTGTTTGTACGTGTTGGGTGGTTGGAATATCTGCAGTGTAGAGACTGTACAGGGTTGGACCAAGAACCGAACCCTGTGGTACCCCTGCATGTATTCTTCTCCTGCTTGACAGTGATGTTTCTACCTTTACAGAGAATGTCCTACCGGAGAGATAGCTTTTTATAAGTTTCACAATCTTTCCGGGGAAGCCCTGAGTGTACATTTTGTGGAGAAGCCCGGTGTGCCAGACTGAGTCAAAGGCTTTTGCCACGTCTAGTAAGACGATCCCGCAGTAGCCTTTGCGGTTGAAGCTTTCTGTGGCTGCTTCTACTACCCTCATTATTTGTTGGGGGGCAGAATGTTGTGGGCGGAACCCAAACTGGAATTTGGGCAGGATTTGCTCTCTTCTGATGTGATCCTGTATCGGTACTAGGAGGAGACGCTCGTATAGTTTACTGAGGGTAGGCAGTAGACTAATTGGTCTGTAGTGTTGCGGGAACACCGGGTCTTTTCCAGGTTTTGCGATCGAGACTACTTCAGCGTGTTTCCACTGTGTCGGGAATTTTAGCGATCGCGTAATTTCGTTTAGGATATCTGCTAAGTGTGTTATTGCCATGGGCGGGATATGTTTTAATAGTTCGTTGGTGAGCTGGTCGTGGCCTGGTGCCTTTCTTGTTGGCAGCGATTTGATGACACTCGCCACGTCTTCGGAACTGAAGAGCGGCGTGTATTCATCGTCGTCGTCTGCCTCTAAAAAGGTGGCCAGTTGTCTGCGGACGATTGCGACGTGTTCTCTGTCCTGTACCTCTGCTGGCGTAAATTGTTTTTCGAACACGTCTGCTAGTGCATTTGCTTTGTCTTCAGTGCTGAATTGCAGTCCACGTTCACCATGCAGAGGGGGCATTTTTGCGCGTCTTCTCGTGAACTGCTTCGTGGCTTGCCACAAGCTGTGGTCATCTAGTTTGAGAGTTGATAGTCGTTCTGACCATTGCTGGTTGCGATACTCAGTGAGTGCAACTTTCAACTCTCGTTGTAGTCTGTTGAGCAGCCTCCTCGTGTTTTTGTTCCTAGTAAGTTTCCATTCTTTGGCGATCCTGTTTTTGTGTCTGATTTGGGCAAGCAGGTGTTGAGGGAGTTGCCTGGAGCGGGGGGGTCCCGCTGGCGCAGGTGTTGCTTCCTCAGCTGCTTGCAGGATCGCTTTAGTGAAGTCTTCCAGCGCTTGTTCAGCAGTCTCTGCTGTTGGAGGCGGGGCTTGGGCAAGTTCAGCAGCTATTCCGTTGCTGAACTGTTCCCAGTTTGTTCGTTTGTAAGTTGTGGTGCGCTGTGGGAGCGAGAGCCATTCTCCCATGTCGACCTCTAGGATAACTGGATTGTGGTCCGAAGACATCCTGTTTATCGAACTGGCAGACACAAAACCCGTAACGTGTTTCGTGAGTGCGATGTCGAGGACGTCCGCCCTGTTTCCGTTGTTTGGGAAGTGGGTGGGCTCCACGGGGCCCCATACCTGAAACTGGTGGATGCGCGCGAGTCGTTGCAGTTGTCGACCAGCTCTGTTGCTTACTCGTGAGTGCCAGTCTGCGTGCTTGGCATTTAGGTCTCCTCCTATTAGGAGCTTGCCTCTTATTCTCCCTAGTGCAGCTATGTCCTCTTCTTCTAACGTTTGGGAAGGGGGGCGGTAGGCTGCAACGACTGTGAGGGGCCCTGTTACAGTGGCAATTTCTATTGCGACTGTTTCAATTTGGCGAGTTGCTGGTGGGTACACTTGGTGGTGTCTAATACCTCGTTTGACATATACTGCAACCCCGCCTCCTGCGGTAGGCCGATCGCGTCTGTAGCAGTTGTAGTTAGCTACAGATGCTCTTACACCTGGCTTCAGGTGTGTTTCGGCCACTAAGCATATGTCAATGTCTTCCTCTTTTATGAATTCCCTGAATTCGAGGGCTTGCTGGAATAGACCGTTTGCGTTGAAGACGCACATTTTTAGACCTTGTATGTTAGGTCGTCTATCCATGTCGAGGGTTGGGGTTTCCTGATGTCATCGCCGATGAGGGCGCCTGCTGTGCTGCCGATGAGTGTTCGGCGGGGTGTTGAGTCATTGTGGCCAAAATGTTTGCCAGTTGATTCACCTGAGCCTGAAGGGCCTTTACTGTTGCTGCCAGTTGTTCCACCGAGACATTCTGTGTCGTGTCACGCAGACTGGGCTCTAGTGAGTAAGGGGGGGCTTCCCTAGGCGATTCTCCGTTGACTGGAACCTGGTTGTGTGGAGGAGGGCGAGTTGGGGCACTGACGGTTGACGAGTATGGGAGGTGGTGGAGGTGCGGTGCGATGCTTAGCCCCTGTTGTCTGTGGGTGCTTTCCCCTTAGGCGGTCCCTGGCTTTACGGAATTCCGGGCACCCCAGGTAGCTGGCAGGATGTGCGCCAGCACAATTGCAGCACTTCTCCTTGCCCTCCCCCTGCGGTACCGGGCATTCCTCGTACTTGTGCTTTTCGCCGCACCTAACACACCTCATTGGCATGTCACAGTCCCTAGCCATGTGCCCCACTTTTTGGCAATTAAAACATCGCCCTGGGCCCGATCTTTTTTTCAGCTTCTCTGGAGTGACTGTTACTCTCATTATCATAGTCACCTCCCATATCTTCCTATTCTGGGCAGAGTCAGGTAAGGTGACTGTGTGCAGCGGCCACGGTCTTCTCGGGTTCGTCTTGACGACCGAGCTCACTTCGAAACCCTCCCTTTCCAGGTAACTTTTTATGTCCCCTGTGTCCGTCTTGTGTGGCATGCCCCGGAATACTATTTTTATAGGTTTTTTGGCGGCTAAGGGGAAGGTGTAGAAGTGGGTTTCCTTTTCTTTTAACATGGCCTTCACCGCTTTGTAGTCGTCAACTGTCTTTAGTGTGATCTTGAGTTGGTCCTCCCCGGTTGTTTTTGCGGTGAATTTGTTTTCACCGAGTGTTGCATTGATGTTGTCGTACAACTCGGAGTACGACTTCTCGTAGTGTATTATAAGAGGAGGGATCCGAAATCGTCTCTCCTCCGTGTCTCCGTCTGTGTCGGCTGGCTGCATGGTGTTGTCCTGTGTGTGGGGGTGGTCTTCTATGGGGGAGAACCTGTTACATGTTGTTACCGGGGAGGCTGTGTGCAGCACAGGGGAGCGGCCGGCGGTTCTTTTGGGCCGCCGGAATCCGTCATCGTCGTGTGGTGTGGCAGCTTCGGCGTCAGCCACGTCCGCGCACCGCTGCCCGCCCGCCGCTGCATTTTCATGCCGCGGCGTGCCCGCAGCAGCGCGCAGCACGGCGGCCGCCGGTGCTGGCGTGGTACCTGCGTCGCGGCTTTCTTCCCGCGACGGGCCGGGTGACGCGGCCGGGCCATTGTGCTCGCCTCGCACCTCGGCGCATTGTTCCTGCGCGGGGCCGCCCGCTCCGTTACCTGGGCACGTGGCGGCCTTTGTCCGCTCGGGCGCGTCCTGCGCTGGCTCGGTCGGTTGTGCCTCGCTCGGGCTTGCCGGTCTTTCCGCGCGCTGAGTTTTCCTCGTCTTTGACGATGTTTTCCTCAGCGGCGACTTTCGCTTTTTCGCGGGGGTCTTTCTCTTGTTGGATTTGGGACTCGCTTTTAGAGGGCGTGGACGAGGTGGTGTTGTCTCGCTCTCAGGACGTGGTTTCAGTGCCCTCTCGAGACGACGCTCGTACTTTTTTCTGTCTTTCCCCGTTAATCCCGCTATCGCGTTTGCGAGTAGGAGTCGAGATTTGGGGCTTATTTCACCTTGGCTGTTCGTCTGGTCAGTCCTGTGGACCTCGTAACTGCCAGGGGAATTTTCTTGCCTCGTGATCGTTAGTAAGACCGGTGGTAGTGCCATGTCCGAAACGGTGAGAGAGGCTGCCAAGGGAGTGTCGGTCGCTGCCTTGGTTGGCACCGTTAGGTCTCAAGCAGGCGAGTCCGACCCTAATCGGCCTATCACGCGCGGGTAACTGGCCAGCGACCAGGCCCTGGCGTGCAGATTTCCCTACGCTAGGGGGGGCAGAGCTAGCCTCTGCGGCAGCAAGAGTCCTTGTGACGACTGAGGTGCTCGACGTAGTCGGAAAAGCGGCCAACGGCAGCAAGAGGACGCGCACCAACGCGCGCCAACCCACAGCCCGCAACCCGCAACGACAATTGTGCTCCCAAGCAACTGTCAAATCAGCCGCCTGCGCCGTAATCTTCTCGCAACTCCGCTCCCCCAAGCAACTGTCAAATCAGCCGCCTGCGCCGTAATCTTCTCGCAACTCCGCTCCAAGTTTGAAAAAATCTGGAGCTCGGAAGCCTTAGTGCCGAACCGTCCAGCTAAGCGCTATGACAATCAGCGACTAAACCCGCAAGCAGGTTCCTATGGCTGAGTAGCAACGAAGAGGGAAAGTGCTAGCGCAGCCCTGCACACGCGTCCGCACTATCCAGAAGCTGGACTAGGGTGGGGGTCCCTTTATGGGCTCGGGTGCGGCGGCCGGTTGCGCGCGCGCCCCATTGGTCGGCGGCCGCAACAGGGCGAGCTGGTAAAGGTGGGGTGTTGCGGTAGCGGCGGGTGCCACTGTGTGGGGAGACGCTGACTAGAGCGGAGCGCTTGCTGCTTGCTGTTGTACGTTCGAGATGCCGCCCAAGACTAGCGGGAAGGCCGCCAAGAAGGCTGGCAAGGCGCAGAAGAACATTTCGAAGGGCGACAAGAAGAAGAAGCGCAAGAGGAAGGAGAGCTATGCCATCTACATCTACAAGGTGCTGAAGCAGGTGCACCCCGACACGGGCATCTCGTCGAAGGCGATGAGCATCATGAACAGCTTCGTGAACGACATTTTCGAGCGCATTGCGGCCGAGGCGTCTCGCCTGGCGCACTACAACAAGCGCTCGACCATCACGTCCCGCGAGATCCAGACGGCTGTGCGGCTCTTGCTGCCTGGCGAGCTGGCCAAGCACGCCGTGAGCGAGGGCACGAAGGCGGTGACCAAGTACACGAGCTCCAAGTGAGGGGGTTAAGGCTCTAGGGAGCTCCCCTCCGTTGCGAGAGCGGCAAAACGGCCCTTTTCAGGGCCACCAAATTGCCTTTGCGGGAAGAGCGGAATTGTTGTTTGTGTGAGGCGGCGCATAGCTACCCGGTTTGGTTGGTTGCGAAGCAGCTGGTGGTGGTGGTTATGCGTGCTCGCGAGTCTTGGCGTGGTTGGTTGGTTGGTTGGTTGTTTGTTTGTCGACACCATAGACAGGAGGTGTTGTCTGTGTCGCTGATTCCTTTCCTTTCTTTGTCTCTGTCTGCCCGGTTAGTCACGTGACTGCAATTGAAACCCCTCGCGACTGTTGGATGTCACCGTTAGGGCCGTCGGCGGGTTTGTTTGTTGTCACATCATACATACATGATGGCGAGGGTGAAATGTTGTGTTGCCGTCTTACTATTCCCTTTGCTGTACGGCGTGGAGGTGTGTTGGTGACGTTTTAAAAAAAAAAAATGGACGTGTCTTTACTAGTCATTAAGAAGACGCAAGAATTGTACGGGCGGGTGGGGTAGGCGACACGCACGGTGGTGTACCCATTTATTTGGCCCTTGATTTTGATAGCCGTTTCTGCAGTTGATTTGAATGATTGATTGTTGTGCGCACGCACGCCGGTGTCGTCATTCAAGGTGCACGTGTGTTCGGTTCAGTGACGGTAGACGACGACGGCCGTTGTTTGTTGTTATGGGCGTACACGCGGTTGTCTGTGTCCCCCGGTGAAATGGCCGGTTTGTCGGTGATGTGATGTGATCCGATCCGGCGGCCCTGAGTAGCTGTCTATGGGCATCATGGCAACGTGTCGGTCTGAACACCCGTCTCACTGTGGCACCGTCGGCGCTGCGAACGGTGACGAAAGGCTGACTGTGATCGGTCGGATGTCATGTCTTGTCTGGGCAGAACGTGTGGAATGAGCCAAAAAAAAAAACTGTGGGGACGGAAACAATGGTGGAGGAGGGGAACGAAAATAATAAAACGAAACGAAACGAAGAAAAAGAAGAAGGAGAAGCAATCACCGGAAAACGAGACAGGGGAAAAACGGAGAGGCGCTGTCTAGAGCAACGGAACGTTCCCGTGCATTGCAGCCGCACTGACATGCGTTTACGGCGCGGCTGCAAGTGTCGGCCGTGGTGACGGCTGAATTGCATTGCCTTCCCGGATGCAACGTTCGCCCGATATGGCTCGGAGGAAGAATCTATGAGAGAGTGCCTTGCCCTTGCCGTTTCGTGTGCGGTGTAGCGAATGATGTGTGTGTGTGTGTGTGTGTGTGTGTGTGTGTGTGTGTGTGTGTAGTGGGGAATGGATGGTCGATAGCTGCCGTCACGGTCGAGATAACGCAGTCAAAGGTGTCGCGAAAAAGTGTGTTAGCCGTGGTTGGTTTGTGTGTTTGTTTTGTTTGTAAAGAGAAGGGACGAGAGAAAGAAGGTAGGTGGAGAGTGCGTTGCGTGTTGCGAACTGCGTCCGTGAATACGGCAGTATTTGGTGGTGGGCGTGCCCTTGCAGGTGGCCCGGAAGGCGTGTTCGTTTCGCGGTAGTGTGGACGGGTGAGGGGCACGCGTAACGCTGCGCTGCTGGCATATTCGGGAGATGGGAGGGGGCGAAAGGAGAAAGGAGACGCGGAGGGCGCGTGTGGGTGGTTCGCGCTGCGCTCGGCGGTTGTGTTTGTTTGTGCAACAAATGTGTTGCCGGGAGGGGGACCGTTGTTGTGGTGGTTGCGGTTGTAGCCTCCGACGCGGCTGGCAGTGAACAACGTGAGACGACGGATGCGTGGCTGGGGCGGCGCATGTCGCCGGTGCCATGCCTTTAGAGCCGCGTGGTCGGGGTGTGCGCACCGCGTGTCGTGTTGCGAGACATCACATGTGCTGCTGCGCACCGGTGGCGTGGCGTGGCGTGGCGTGGGGGCGAGGAGAGCGAGCCGCGCCAGTACCGCGCGGTGTGCTTGTGCGCCGGAGAATGGCACACTGCGCCTGCCCGTTGAGGAGGCTGATGGCCGTGGTGTGGTGGAAATGGAGCGCGTCGGACGTGTACCAATGAGAAAGAGAAACAAAGCAAGCAACCACGAACGAAAGGTGGAGGGAGGCATTGTGTCACATGTGGCGGTGGGGAAAAACGAAAAAAAAAACAAAAAACAAAAAACAAAACAAACAAAGACGTTAAGAAAGAGGAGAAACAACAAAGACAATGAGTCGTGCGTTCGCGAGGGGGGTGGGTGTGCGTGCGTAACGCCGGTACGCGCAGTGCGGAGCCCAACGGCTGTGTCGTCGGCCGAATGGGTGCGGGAATAGAGGCCGCGTCGGCACGGAGAAGGAAGCAAGAAGGAAGGACGCACGCGCGCTGCGGCGTTGGCGCGGTTTGCGGCTGGCGCCTTTGGTGGCAACGGCCAGGACAAGCAGCGGTGTATGGTGTTGTGCGGGGCGGACAGGGGCGGCGGTGGTGGACGGGGAGGAGGCGGTGGCGTGTGTGGTACGGCGAAAACGGGACGGACGGCCGGCGGATGTTGAGAGGCGCCGCCCGCGCACGCACGCAGACACACAGAAGGGAAGAGCGAGAAAGGAACAAATGGAGGGGGCGAATGTGGAGGTGCGGGGAGGGGGAGGCGGTGGTGTTTGTGGGCATGTGGTGGGAGAGAAGGGCGGGGGCGGAAGGACAGAGGCGCGAGGCGACAGCCTGTGCTTGTTGCTTGCTTGCGTCTTTTTGTTTTTTTATTTTGTTTTTATCCTTTGGTCGCCTTGGAGCCTGTCGGTCCCGTCCGTGTGTGGCCACGCTGTGGGTGCGTGTATGTTTGTACGTTTCGTTTTTTGTCTTCTTCTGCAGCAGAGGCGGCCAGCAAATGAGTGCGGTTGGATGGATGGGCGGCCACGGCACGGCACCGCACCTGTGCCCAAGGAGGAGACGCTGGCGGCGGGCCACCCTCGGATGCGGCCGGCCGGGGCTGTGTGCGCCGCTGCAACAACAACGAGTAAACAAGACGAAGACGAAGCGGATGGCTGGTGAGTGCATTTCGGCGGTAGACGAGGCAGTGTGTGATGTGGCGTTGTGACGGGGGGGTTTGCTCACGCGGCCTCGTTGTGTTGATGCGCAGGAAGACGAGATGCGGGCAGACGCGTACAGAGAGACGAGCCCGGTCTGCAGCAGGATGTGCGGCGCGCCGAGTGCAGAGCAGCGCGCGCCGGCTGGGCTGGGTTCGGCTGGGCCCGCCCGGCGGCGGGCCGCGCTGTTGTCGCGGACGTGAGCGCCCCCTGGCGGGTGGTCGGAGGCGGCGCGGTGGACGTGTGGCTGGTTGGCAGTGCACATTGCGAGTGGCTGGCTGGCTGGCTGGCTGGCTGGCTGGCGGGCGGGCGGTCGGTCGGCGGCGGCGGCGAGAAGAGAGAGGAGGTATGTGTTGCGGGCGCCTTTGCTGCGCTGCGTCGTTGCGTGCCTGGGCGTGCGCCTGTCGACTGTGTGTGACTGTGTTGGGCGTTGTGCCACCCACGTACGTGTGCTCGGCCGAAGGCAGGCGTCGGAAAGAAGAGGGCGAAGGGCAGGAAAGTGGGTCGGTGTGCGTGCGTAGCCCGTGATGTGATGATGTCACGTCACGTCATGTGTTTGCGAAGCGGCTGCCGAGAGGTGTGTGGTAGCGAGCGGGAATGTGCGTTTGGTGGTTGCGGCGTGAGGTGAGGGTGGGAGAATATTGGGGCGGGCGGGCGGGCGGGCGGGCCGTTGTTGGTGGTTCCTCCTGTGGTTGTTTGTGCAGCTTTGATGGCAACGTGGAAGGACGCCGGTTTCGTGCCTTGCGTGTGGTTGTCGACGGTGACTGGTTGGGGTGTGCGCCGATGCACGTGCCATGTCGTTAGTATGTTTGGGTCGTGAGTGTTGTTTTTGGCTGTGTTGTTGTGTACGGGAAGGGGGGGGAGAGGAGGAGGCGGGTGGATAGTGCGTGCAGTAGTGTCGTTGCGACGGGCGCGTCGGGTGGAGCTGTGCGTAGTGGCGGAAAGGTGTAGGTTGCGGGAAGGGAGCCCGTCGTGTGTCGTGTCGTGTCGTTGACGGGGTCGCGTGCGTGCGTTGTGAAATCGAGTGTGGCGGGAAAGGAGCAGTGTGCCGCTGGCGTCGTGGCCGTTAGCAGAGGCTGTGCTTGTCCGTTTGTTACCTGTTGGACGCTTGGTGCGAGTTGTTTGCTGCTGTTGTTGTTGTCATCGTTGTCGTTGTCGCCCCCGTCTCGCGGGTTGTTTTTGTTTGTCGGCTGTGCTGTGTCGGCGAGCTGTTTTGCGGTGCGTGAATGTGTTGGTGCAAAAGTGGCGGCGTTATGGCTGCGCCCGCGACGAGCCGCGGGCGCGCCATTGATGATGTTCAAACACAGAGCGGCTGTGTGCAATGGGAGGCCTGCGTACGGGTAGCGGTGTTGTCGTACGTGCATCCGGCCCGGTGCGGAAAGCGCCGTTGCCGTTTGCCCCTTAGTTGCCAGCCATGTCGCGTGAGCGGCGGGTTGCCTCTGGTCGACGTGGTGCTCGGGTTTGTGGTTGTTGGTGCCCTTTGGCCGGTGGGTGGTGTTTAATTTTGTTTTTGTGTGTGTGTGTGTTTTATATCTGCCTCCTGCTCGGTCGTGCGGCGGTTTGGTCGACGTCGTCTGTAGTTTTTGCGGCTTGCCGACGACCGACCGACACACCTTTGAAACCTACGTGTGGCGCCCGAAGGTGAACGTAACCTGACCGCGGACCTCTCGGCGCCTTAACCTAACCTAACCTCTAACCTAAGATGTCCGGCCGTAAAGGTAGGTGCGGCCACCTGACGCCTCACGTCCGAACGCTTAACCTAACTTTGACGCTTAACCTAACTGTAACCCTTAACCTAACCCACGTCCACCTAACCTAACCTAACCTCACCTTAGGGTGGTGTACACCGCGAATGCCTTAGGGCATGTTATGTTATATAGTCTTAGGTGGAGTCCACTATACGCAACAAGCGGCTACACGGGTAGCAGGGGTTGTGTGGCGTGGGCTGGGCGGTTCTGTTTAGGTTGGATGGCCCTTGGGCAAGTACGGAAAGGGCAACGGGCGCGGGGCAAGGTCAGGACATGCGGGGACCCAAGCGGCAATCGGTATTGTAATTGTCAACTGTCGAAGCTCTGCGTTGGTAAAGTACCGGAACGTCAAGCGCTGATAGAAAGCGCCGAAGCTGCAATCGTTATAGGTACAGACGGTGCTTTAGAAAGGATAGCGTGCATGCAACCGGTGGTGGAGTGGTTCGTCGCTGTTAGTAGTAGTTTATCCTGTGTAGTGAAGTAGAAGTGGTGGACGGTTCCTGTGAACTATTGTGGGTGGAGGGTACACTCAACAGCCGAGCTAGGTTGATAATTGGCTCCTTTTACCGACCTCGCGACTCAGCAGCATTAGTGGCCGAACAAGTGAGAGAAAATGTGGACATACATTTTCCTTTCCTCAGCGTGTTACAGTCTTAGGTGGAGATTTCAATGTGCCAGATGTTCAGGACGGGTGGTAGGGACAGAGCATCGAGTGACAGTATACCGAGTGCACCATCCGAACGAAAATTACCGCGAGCAATTAAACAGAGAGAGAACCGACTCGTGGAGATAACATCGTGGACCTACCGATGACAAACAGACCCCGAACTTGTCGACTCTGTATGTGCAGAACAGGGACCCAGTGATCAAGAGGCCGTTGCAGCATCGCTGAATATGGACGTTAATAGGAATATACACAAAAAAGGGAGGAAGGTTTATCTGTTTAGCAAGAGTAATAGAAGGCAGATTTGAGACTAGCAGACAGATGAAAACGCAAATGTCTGCTCCGACACTGACAATGTTGAGTGTTTATGGAGAAAGTGCAAGGCAATCGTAAAACGCGTCTTAGACAGGTACGTGCCGAGTAAAACTGTGAGGGATGGGAAAAACCCACCGCGGTACAACAACCAAAGTTTAGGAAACTATAGCGAAAGCAAGGAGAGCTTCACTCAAAGTTGAAACGCAGCCAAAACCTCTCAGACAAACAGACGCTAAACGATGTCCAAAGTTAGCGTAAGGAGGGCTATGCGTGAAGCGTCCGGTGAATGCGAAAGTAAAATTCCATGTACCGACGTGACAGGAAATCAAATCAAATCCTAGGACGTTGTGGTCGTACGTTGAATCAGTAGTAAGCGGCTCGAAACGGCATATCCAGACACTCCGGGATGATGATGGCATTGAAACAGAGGATGACACGCGTAAAGCTGTGAAATACTAAACACCTGTTTCCAAAGCTGTTTCACGGAGGACGACCGCACTGCAGTTCCTTCTCGCACAAACGAAAAAATGGCTGACATCGAAATAAGTGTCCAAGGAGGAATAGAAAAGCAACTGGAATCACTCAACAGAGGAAAGTCCACTGGACCTGACGGGATACCAATTCGATTCTACCTACACAGAGTACGCGACAGAACCTCCTAACAGCCGTGTACCGCAAGTCTCTAGAGGAACGGAGGGTTCCAAATGATTGGAAAAGAGCACAGGCAGTCCCGGGCTTGAAGAAGGGTCGTCGAGCAGATGCGCAAAACTATAGGCCCTATATCTGTGACGTCGATCGGTTGTAGAATGTGAGAACATGTTTTATGCTCGAGTAGTAGCATGTCGTTTTTTGGAAACCCAGTGTCTACTATGTAGGAATCAACATGGATTCCGGAAACAGCGATCGTGTGAGACCCAACGCGCTTTATTTGTTCATGGGACCCAGAAAATATTAGATACAGGCTCCCAGGTAGATGCCATTTTGGTTGACATCCGGAAGGAGGGCGTTCGATACAGTTCCGCACTGTCGCCTGATAAACAAAGTAAGTGTCTGCAGAATGTCGGACCAAGTGTGTGTGGCTGGACTGAAGAGATTGTAGCAAACAGAACACAGCATGTTGTGTTATCAATGGAGAGACGTCTACAGACGTTAAAGTAACCTCTGGCGTGCCACAGGGGAGTGTTATGGGACCCATTGCTCTTCACACACAATGTATATAAATGACCTAGTAGATAGTGTCGGACGTTGCATGCGTCTTTTCGCGGATGATGCTGTAGTATACAGAGAAGTTGCAGCGAAAAATGCAGGACGATCTGCAGCGGATAGGCACGTGGTGCAGGGAGTGGCAACTGTCCCTTAACATGTATTGCGAATAATATAGAAAGACGGACCCTTTATTGTATGATTGATTATATGATAGCGGGACAAACACTGGTAGCAGTTACGTCTGTAAAATATCTGGGAGTATGCGTGCGGAGTGATTGGGAGTGGGATGATCATCATATTAAAAAAAAAAAACAAAAAAAAAAAACAAACAAAAGTAATTGTTGGTAAGGCGGGTACCAGGTTGCGATTTATTGGGAGAATGCGTAGCAAATGTCGTCCATCAACAAAGGAGGAGGTGGCTTACAAAACACCCGTTCGTTCGACCTATACGTGCGTGTTGCCCATCAGTGTGGGATCCGTACCAGGTCGCGTTGACGGAGGCGACGGAGACGATCCAACGTTTCGTCGCAGGGTCATTTGGTAACCGTGATAGCGTTACGGAGATGTTTAACAAACCCAAGCGGCAGACTCTGCAATAGAGGCGCTCTGCATCGCGGTGTAGCTTGCTCGCCAGGTTTCGAGATATTGCGTTTCTGGATGGGGTATCGAATATATTGCGTATACCTCCCGAGGAGATCACGAATGGATGTGGTTAGAGAGATTCGAGCGCGCACGGAGGCGTTTTTTTTGCAGACTGTCGGTTCGTCCCGCGAACCATACGCGACTGGAACAGCAAAGGGAGGTAAATGACATTGGCACGTGAAGTGCCCTCCGCCACACACCGTTGGGTGGCTTGCGGAGTCTAAATGTTAGAGGTCGGCTGTCGGTGTGTGCTTTTGAAGGCAGATTCGGTGCGTCTGTAGTTGCGGATGGCGGTTAGCCACCCTCGCTTAAAGCGGCGAGGGGCGGCGGCGCCTCGGTTGGCCGGTGCCCATGTTGCGCAGGCGGCGCTCGTTTTTGTTTTGCGGCGGGCAATTTTGTGGGAAACGGGCGCGAATGTTGGCGGGCGAGGTGGCCCGACGGCCGCGGGCCGATCGGGAAACGGTGGGAGGGCGATGGGGCGGCGGAGGTGCGTTTGCACGGCCGTCATCGCCGCACGCCTCCGCTTGTGTGGCTGTGGCGGCGGCCGCGCTGGCCGGGCTGGCGCGGCGACGGTGCGCCAGTTTTGCCGAAGGTTTGGCCATTGTGGCGGGTCGTCGGCTGGGGCTGTGGGGGCGGCATTTGGGCGGGGGCGGCGATTCTCGGCGGGCCGAGCCAGGCTGTGGCGCGCGGTAGCTGCAGTTTGGCCGTGGTTTGCGGCGCTGCCGTGGCGACTGGTTGGCGACTGTGGTGTGGCCGTGTGTAGCCCCATCCTCGGTGGTTTGAATGGCGCGGGTGGTTGCGGCGCAGGTTTGGGGCTGGTCCGCACAGGCTGTCGGACGTTGGGCGGTAGCAAGCGCGGGAGGCGCGGCGCGGCGGCGCGCAGAGTGGCGGCCGCTCTCTCGGCCGTCCGCGCCCGCCCGCGACACTGGCTGGGCCTGGCGGCGCGGCGGCTATTCTCTGCCGTGCTTGCCGCCTTGCCGCTCTCTCTCGCTGTTCTGTTGTTGTGTGTACGCGCGTCGTCCGTCGAAATAATGGCAGATCAGGCGGCTACGAACGAGACTGCTGCGGCACCCGCCGCCACCGGCACGACGAAGAAGGCCAAGTCTGCGGCGTCTGCGAAGAAGCCGCGCGCCAAGCCTGCGCACCCGCGCACCTCTGAGATGGTGACGGCCGCCATCAAGAGTCTGAAGGAGCGCGGCGGCTCGTCGCTGCAGGCGATCAAGAAGTACATTGCCGCGCACTACAAGCTGGACGCGGAGAAGCTGGCGCCCTTTATCAAGAAGTACCTCAAGTCGGCCGTCGTGGCTGGCGAGCTGGTGCAGACGAAGGGGAAGGGCGCGTCCGGCTCTTTCAAGCTTGCCGGCGCCGGCGGCGGGGCGGCCGAGGGCGGCAAGGCTCGTGCCGGCGGTGCGAAGAAGAAGCGCGCCGCTCCGGCCAGCAAGGAGAAGAAGGGCGGCCGCGCGGCCGGCGCAAAGAAGGCTGGTGGCGTGAAGGCGGCGACCGGTCGGAAGGCGGGCGCCGCCAAGAAGGCGTCTGCGGCGTCGGCGGCTCCCGCGGGTGCGAAGAAGGCGGCTGCGGCCAAGCCGGCCAAGGCCAAGTCGCCGTCGAAGGCGAAGAAGGCCGCCAAGGTTCCGACGAAGAAGCCGAAGGCGCCGCGCCCGAAGAAGGCGACGACGCCGTCTAAGGCGAAGGCGTCGCCCAAGAAGAAGAAGTAAAGTAGTAAAGTTAAAGAAAGGCAAGGGAGAGGGGTTGGCGCTTGACGCCGTCGTCCCCCACCGCCCTCCCCCGCGTCGTCTTAGTGGCGCGCGATGGCACGGCTGCGGCTGTCGCGCGGCCCAAAACGGCCCTTCTCAGGGCCATCAAAGGACGTCGGGAAGGCGTTGATTGTCGTGCATGCGCCGGTGTGGTTGGTTGTGTGTGAGACCCTTGTGGGTACTGTTTGCGTGCCGTGGTGGTTGGATTGTGGTGCCGGTGGCGGTAGGCGGCGGCGCGCGGTAGCGGAGCGGTTGTGGCCGTTTGTTGGTCTTTTTATTTTATTTTATTTGTTTTTGTTGTAGTTGTTTTTTTTGCGGCGGCCGACGTTTGGTTGCTCATGTATGTTTCTGGAGACTCTAGTTTGTTTGTGTGTTTGCTTGCTTTGCGGATGTCGTGTCTTTTGTGTGTGTGTGTTGTGTCTCTCTCTCTCAAAGCGGCGGGGGGACGTGAGACGTGGAAGTGGCCGGCGGGAATTGGGAAGGCGCGGTGGCGTTGACGTTGTAGTGTAGCGTAGCGTGCGCGCGCCTCGGAGACGGCGGCGGCCAGCCACCCGTGGTGTGTGGTGACGTCGTCCGGCTGTTGTGTGTGTGTATTGTGAGGGATGGGAGTGACGTCGATTGTTGGCGAGAGCGGCTGTGGACGGGAGGGGAATTGGTTGTTGTTGTTTTGCGGGGCGGCAAGACCGACAAAAGTTTTGCTCGCGACGGAGAGATGTTAGTGGCCCTGAAAAGGGCCGTTTTTGTTGGGCGGGCGCGCGTGCGCGGCGCGGTTTCTAGGCGCGCTCGCCGCGGATGCGGCGCGCGAGCTGGATGTCCTTGGGCATGATGGTGACGCGCTTGGCGTGGATTGCGCACAGGTTGGTGTCTTCGAAGAGGCCGACGAGGTAGGCCTCGCTGGCCTCCTGCAGGGCCATGACTGCGGAGCTCTGGAAGCGCAGGTCGGTCTTGAAGTCCTGGGCGATCTCGCGCACTAGGCGCTGGAACGGCAGCTTGCGGATGAGCAGCTCTGTGCTCTTCTGGTAGCGCCTGATTTCCCGCAGGGCGACGGTGCCCGGCCTGTAGCGGTGGGGCTTCTTGACGCCGCCGGTGGCGGGCGCGCTCTTCCTCGCCGCCTTGGTGGCGAGCTGTTTGCGCGGCGCCTTTCCGCCGGTGGACTTGCGGGCCGTTTGCTTTGTGCGGGCCATAGCGGAAGAGCGGCGTGGAGGTGCGTGCGGTACACGAAGCGTCCGGTGCTGCCTTGACAACGGGCCCGCGCGGCCCCGCGCCGCGCTTATATGCCCTCGGTGCGCGTGGTGGGGGGAGGGCGGGCCAGAGTCTATATAGGGGGGCGGCGGCAGAGAGCTCGCACCATCCACTCGCTCGGCGAACGCTGGAGACTGCGGACGGAGCGCACGGGCACGCTGTACACGTGGCAGCAGAAGAAGCCGGCGCGCACGCACCTCCACACGCAGGCGAACATGGCTGGACGCAAGAAGGGCAGCAAGATTGCGGCCGCGATCGAACTCCTGGTCGATGCGATCGGGAAGGACCGCGGTCGCAGTCGCCGCCACAAGAAGAAGCAGCGCACTGAGCAGCAATGCTTCAAGTGCCAGAAGATGGGGCACATCGCCAAAGTGTGCAGGGGCACTCCAGCGTGTTTGAAGTGTGCCGAGGCACACGACACACGCGACTGCACCAAGCCTCGCGACGCGGCTGCCAAGTGCGTGAATTGCGGCGGTGCCCACGCCGCAAACTCGCGCAGCTGCGCCTACGTGCGGGGCTACAGAGACAAGATGGCCGCCCCACGCCCAGCAGAGGTGCCTGGCGTCGAGACGGACGTCCCGCCCCCCCGTTCCCGCGGGGGTGGCGGGCCGTGCCGTCGCGAAGCCACCACAGACGACGCACTGGCCGCCTTCCACACGGCCCTCGCGGCCGAGAGGGCCGCCATGAGGGAGGAACTCGTGGCTGTTCACCGTCAGCTGCAACAGCTGCGTGAGGAGCTGCGGGTCCTCAGGAAGACGCCAAACCCCACTGCGAGTCGGCCAACGGGGGTCGACGCCTCCACCCAGACGGTGCCACCCGAGCCGCCAGTTGATGTGACGGGCGGCGCGGAGGCACCTATGGAGATCGAAGTGGTGCAGCCTGCTCTCCCTCCTGACGGGGAGGTCGAGCCGCGGGCTCACGACGAGGAGACGCACACGGAGACACCCCCAGCTGCCGCGGCGGAGACAGAAGGCCGGCCGCTCAGTACGGACCTCAGCTTGGACCCTGTGCTGCAGGTGTTCGCGTCTCTTCATAACGGGACATACCAGTTCTCCCGTCCAGTCACTCCACCCCACAGGACGAAGACCACTTCTTCGCAACCCGAAGAAGCGGTAACAGACGAAGAGCTGCCCCTCCCGCTCCCAGACGAGCGGAGCGTGCAGCCTTTCCTCAAGAAGATCGTGGCGTCGCTGAAGGACGGGTCGTACCCTCACGGGGACAACCCATACCCCTTCACGCCGGCGCCCGCGAAGCCACCACCGCCTCACCAACCGTGTGACCTCAAACACATGCGGTGCATCTTGCATGAGGCCGTAACCAGGAAGGAGCTGAAATTGCTCAACAGCCGCCCCATCTTCACCCCTTCGGACTGGGAACACATCACCCGGGTCACAGAGAAGTGGGTGAAGGAGGAGTGGCGCTCCGGCAGGCGTCAGCCTGCGCCAGAAGACATACCAATGCACAACTACTTCGCTAGTCTAAACTCAGCGGGGTAGCCGAGGCCGATTCCAACGAGAGGCCACAAATACAACAACAGAGGAATCAAGGAGGAACAGCAGCACTGCTGCTTAGCCTCCACCATCTCCGGACTGAGGAGGTCCGTGATTTTCAAGCGAAGCGAAGCGAAGAGCTCGCACCGTAGCCGACTCGCTAGCGCCGGGTGAGGAGCTGGCGCTTGTGTTTTTTCGCTTGCTTGCTTTGAGGAGGAGGAAGGAAGAAGAATGACAGGCCGCGGCAAGGGAGGAAAGGGGCTGGGCAAGGGTGGCGCCAAGCGGCACCGCAAGGTGTTGCGCGACAACATCCAGGGCATCACGAAGCCCGCCATCCGCCGCCTGGCTCGCAGGGGCGGCGTGAAGCGCATCTCTGGTCTGATCTACGAGGAGACCCGCGGAGTGCTGAAGGTGTTCCTGGAGAACGTGATCCGCGACGCGGTGACGTACACTGAGCACGCCAAGCG
The DNA here is from genome assembly GCF_023898315.1 of Schistocerca nitens. Taxonomy (NCBI): domain Eukaryota; kingdom Metazoa; phylum Arthropoda; class Insecta; order Orthoptera; family Acrididae; genus Schistocerca; species Schistocerca nitens. Next base: position 37,579 of record NW_026045786.1, read on the forward strand.
CAAGACTGTGACGGCCATGGACGTGGTGTACGCCCTGAAGAGGCAGGGGCGCACCCTGTACGGTTTCGGCGGTTAGGCAGGCAGCCAGCCAGCCAGCCAGCCGGTGTGCTGTGCTGCGTTGTGGCCTTCCCGCGGCCGTGCCGTGCCCGTGCTTGGTGGGAGAGACGAAAACGGCCCTTTTCAGGGCCACCACACTGTTCGGAGATTGAAAAGTGCGAAAGAGTCTGTGTTGCCTGTGCGTGTTGTTGTTGTTGCTGCTGCTGCTGCTGCGCGTGCGTTAGTTTTTGAGTTTGACGCGATGGGCGCGGCTGAGTCCAGTGTGTGCGTGGTTTGTTGTTTGTTTGTGGCGTGGGCATAGGCGGGCGGGCCGGATCGATCGATCGATCGATCGATCGATCGGATCAGCTGTTTGGTTTTTTTTTTTTTTTGTCTGTGCCACGCGCGCCCCTTTAATTGAAACATTATAATGCTAACAATGATCATCACATTATCGGTGTATTGATGTCGTTGTCGTTTGGAACGCGACTCTGTGCGTGCGCGGAGGGGTGCAGAAACAAAAAAGACAAAAAGAGAGAAACGACAAAATGTGTGCGCGTTCGGCCACACGGGCTGTGGACAAGATGGCGGACGTGCGCCGGCGCTGGCTGTGCAATGTATGTATGTGGACGTGTTGTGTAAAGTGCGGCGAGCACGGACGACGGAAACTTTGCTTTGGACGTAGGTTTGTGTGGTGGCCCTGAAAAGGGCCGATTGTTGTGAGCCGAGCCGGCAAGGCAAAGGCAGGCGCGTTTGCGTGCAGGGAGCACGCAAGCGCAGCGCCGCGCTCTCTGTTTAGGCCTTCTTCTCGGTCTTCTTTGGCAGCAGGACGGCCTGGATGTTGGGCAGGACACCACCCTGTGCGATGGTGACGCCCGACAAGAGCTTGTTGAGCTCCTCGTCGTTGCGGATGGCGAGCTGCAGGTGGCGCGGGATGATGCGCGTCTTCTTGTTGTCGCGGGCCGCGTTTCCGGCCAGCTCGAGCACCTCAGCCGCGAGGTACTCCATGACGGCGGCGAGGTAGACGGGCGCCCCGGCGCCGACGCGCTCGGCGTAGTTTCCCTTGCGCAGGAGGCGGTGGATTCTGCCGACCGGGAACTGGAGCCCAGCCCTGCTTGAGCGGGACTTTGACTTGCCCTTGACTTTGCCTCCCTTTCCGCGTCCGGACATGGCGTTTGGCTAGTTGAAACACGTAACGTAACGGTGCGAGCCGCAGCGAGTCGAGCAGCGGAGTGCGTGGCGGCGGGACTAGGGTGGGGGTCCCTTTATGGGCTCGGGTGCGGCGGCCGGTTGCGCGCGCGCCCCATTGGTCGGCGGCCGCAACAGGGCGAGCTGGTAAAGGTGGGGTGTTGCGGTAGCGGCGGGTGCCACTGTGTGGGGAGACGCTGACTAGAGCGGAGCGCTTGCTGCTTGCTGTTGTACGTTCGAGATGCCGCCCAAGACTAGCGGGAAGGCCGCCAAGAAGGCTGGCAAGGCGCAGAAGAACATTTCGAAGGGCGACAAGAAGAAGAAGCGCAAGAGGAAGGAGAGCTATGCCATCTACATCTACAAGGTGCTGAAGCAGGTGCACCCCGACACGGGCATCTCGTCGAAGGCGATGAGCATCATGAACAGCTTCGTGAACGACATTTTCGAGCGCATTGCGGCCGAGGCGTCTCGCCTGGCGCACTACAACAAGCGCTCGACCATCACGTCCCGCGAGATCCAGACGGCTGTGCGGCTCTTGCTGCCTGGCGAGCTGGCCAAGCACGCCGTGAGCGAGGGCACGAAGGCGGTGACCAAGTACACGAGCTCCAAGTGAGGGGGTTAAGGCTCTAGGGAGCTCCCCTCCGTTGCGAGAGCGGCAAAACGGCCCTTTTCAGGGCCACCAAATTGCCTTTGCGGGAAGAGCGGAATTGTTGTTTGTGTGAGGCGGCGCATAGCTACCCGGTTTGGTTGGTTGCGAAGCAGCTGGTGGTGGTGGTTATGCGTGCTCGCGAGTCTTGGCGTGGTTGGTTGGTTGGTTGGTTGTTTGTTTGTCGACACCATAGACAGGAGGTGTTGTCTGTGTCGCTGATTCCTTTCCTTTCTTTGTCTCTGTCTGCCCGGTTAGTCACGTGACTGCAATTGAAACCCCTCGCGACTGTTGGATGTCACCGTTAGGGCCGTCGGCGGGTTTGTTTGTTGTCACATCATACATACATGATGGCGAGGGTGAAATGTTGTGTTGCCGTCTTACTATTCCCTTTGCTGTACGGCGTGGAGGTGTGTTGGTGACGTTTTAAAAAAAAAAAATGGACGTGTCTTTACTAGTCATTAAGAAGACGCAAGAATTGTACGGGCGGGTGGGGTAGGCGACACGCACGGTGGTGTACCCATTTATTTGGCCCTTGATTTTGATAGCCGTTTCTGCAGTTGATTTGAATGATTGATTGTTGTGCGCACGCACGCCGGTGTCGTCATTCAAGGTGCACGTGTGTTCGGTTCAGTGACGGTAGACGACGACGGCCGTTGTTTGTTGTTATGGGCGTACACGCGGTTGTCTGTGTCCCCCGGTGAAATGGCCGGTTTGTCGGTGATGTGATGTGATCCGATCCGGCGGCCCTGAGTAGCTGTCTATGGGCATCATGGCAACGTGTCGGTCTGAACACCCGTCTCACTGTGGCACCGTCGGCGCTGCGAACGGTGACGAAAGGCTGACTGTGATCGGTCGGATGTCATGTCTTGTCTGGGCAGAACGTGTGGAATGAGCCAAAAAAAAAAACTGTGGGGACGGAAACAATGGTGGAGGAGGGGAACGAAAATAATAAAACGAAACGAAACGAAGAAAAAGAAGAAGGAGAAGCAATCACCGGAAAACGAGACAGGGGAAAAACGGAGAGGCGCTGTCTAGAGCAACGGAACGTTCCCGTGCATTGCAGCCGCACTGACATGCGTTTACGGCGCGGCTGCAAGTGTCGGCCGTGGTGACGGCTGAATTGCATTGCCTTCCCGGATGCAACGTTCGCCCGATATGGCTCGGAGGAAGAATCTATGAGAGAGTGCCTTGCCCTTGCCGTTTCGTGTGCGGTGTAGCGAATGATGTGTGTGTGTGTGTGTGTGTGTGTGTGTGTGTGTGTGTGTGTGTAGTGGGGAATGGATGGTCGATAGCTGCCGTCACGGTCGAGATAACGCAGTCAAAGGTGTCGCGAAAAAGTGTGTTAGCCGTGGTTGGTTTGTGTGTTTGTTTTGTTTGTAAAGAGAAGGGACGAGAGAAAGAAGGTAGGTGGAGAGTGCGTTGCGTGTTGCGAACTGCGTCCGTGAATACGGCAGTATTTGGTGGTGGGCGTGCCCTTGCAGGTGGCCCGGAAGGCGTGTTCGTTTCGCGGTAGTGTGGACGGGTGAGGGGCACGCGTAACGCTGCGCTGCTGGCATATTCGGGAGATGGGAGGGGGCGAAAGGAGAAAGGAGACGCGGAGGGCGCGTGTGGGTGGTTCGCGCTGCGCTCGGCGGTTGTGTTTGTTTGTGCAACAAATGTGTTGCCGGGAGGGGGACCGTTGTTGTGGTGGTTGCGGTTGTAGCCTCCGACGCGGCTGGCAGTGAACAACGTGAGACGACGGATGCGTGGCTGGGGCGGCGCATGTCGCCGGTGCCATGCCTTTAGAGCCGCGTGGTCGGGGTGTGCGCACCGCGTGTCGTGTTGCGAGACATCACATGTGCTGCTGCGCACCGGTGGCGTGGCGTGGCGTGGCGTGGGGGCGAGGAGAGCGAGCCGCGCCAGTACCGCGCGGTGTGCTTGTGCGCCGGAGAATGGCACACTGCGCCTGCCCGTTGAGGAGGCTGATGGCCGTGGTGTGGTGGAAATGGAGCGCGTCGGACGTGTACCAATGAGAAAGAGAAACAAAGCAAGCAACCACGAACGAAAGGTGGAGGGAGGCATTGTGTCACATGTGGCGGTGGGGAAAAACGAAAAAAAAAACAAAAAACAAAAAACAAAACAAACAAAGACGTTAAGAAAGAGGAGAAACAACAAAGACAATGAGTCGTGCGTTCGCGAGGGGGGTGGGTGTGCGTGCGTAACGCCGGTACGCGCAGTGCGGAGCCCAACGGCTGTGTCGTCGGCCGAATGGGTGCGGGAATAGAGGCCGCGTCGGCACGGAGAAGGAAGCAAGAAGGAAGGACGCACGCGCGCTGCGGCGTTGGCGCGGTTTGCGGCTGGCGCCTTTGGTGGCAACGGCCAGGACAAGCAGCGGTGTATGGTGTTGTGCGGGGCGGACAGGGGCGGCGGTGGTGGACGGGGAGGAGGCGGTGGCGTGTGTGGTACGGCGAAAACGGGACGGACGGCCGGCGGATGTTGAGAGGCGCCGCCCGCGCACGCACGCAGACACACAGAAGGGAAGAGCGAGAAAGGAACAAATGGAGGGGGCGAATGTGGAGGTGCGGGGAGGGGGAGGCGGTGGTGTTTGTGGGCATGTGGTGGGAGAGAAGGGCGGGGGCGGAAGGACAGAGGCGCGAGGCGACAGCCTGTGCTTGTTGCTTGCTTGCGTCTTTTTGTTTTTTTATTTTGTTTTTATCCTTTGGTCGCCTTGGAGCCTGTCGGTCCCGTCCGTGTGTGGCCACGCTGTGGGTGCGTGTATGTTTGTACGTTTCGTTTTTTGTCTTCTTCTGCAGCAGAGGCGGCCAGCAAATGAGTGCGGTTGGATGGATGGGCGGCCACGGCACGGCACCGCACCTGTGCCCAAGGAGGAGACGCTGGCGGCGGGCCACCCTCGGATGCGGCCGGCCGGGGCTGTGTGCGCCGCTGCAACAACAACGAGTAAACAAGACGAAGACGAAGCGGATGGCTGGTGAGTGCATTTCGGCGGTAGACGAGGCAGTGTGTGATGTGGCGTTGTGACGGGGGGGTTTGCTCACGCGGCCTCGTTGTGTTGATGCGCAGGAAGACGAGATGCGGGCAGACGCGTACAGAGAGACGAGCCCGGTCTGCAGCAGGATGTGCGGCGCGCCGAGTGCAGAGCAGCGCGCGCCGGCTGGGCTGGGTTCGGCTGGGCCCGCCCGGCGGCGGGCCGCGCTGTTGTCGCGGACGTGAGCGCCCCCTGGCGGGTGGTCGGAGGCGGCGCGGTGGACGTGTGGCTGGTTGGCAGTGCACATTGCGAGTGGCTGGCTGGCTGGCTGGCTGGCTGGCTGGCGGGCGGGCGGTCGGTCGGCGGCGGCGGCGAGAAGAGAGAGGAGGTATGTGTTGCGGGCGCCTTTGCTGCGCTGCGTCGTTGCGTGCCTGGGCGTGCGCCTGTCGACTGTGTGTGACTGTGTTGGGCGTTGTGCCACCCACGTACGTGTGCTCGGCCGAAGGCAGGCGTCGGAAAGAAGAGGGCGAAGGGCAGGAAAGTGGGTCGGTGTGCGTGCGTAGCCCGTGATGTGATGATGTCACGTCACGTCATGTGTTTGCGAAGCGGCTGCCGAGAGGTGTGTGGTAGCGAGCGGGAATGTGCGTTTGGTGGTTGCGGCGTGAGGTGAGGGTGGGAGAATATTGGGGCGGGCGGGCGGGCGGGCGGGCCGTTGTTGGTGGTTCCTCCTGTGGTTGTTTGTGCAGCTTTGATGGCAACGTGGAAGGACGCCGGTTTCGTGCCTTGCGTGTGGTTGTCGACGGTGACTGGTTGGGGTGTGCGCCGATGCACGTGCCATGTCGTTAGTATGTTTGGGTCGTGAGTGTTGTTTTTGGCTGTGTTGTTGTGTACGGGAAGGGGGGGGAGAGGAGGAGGCGGGTGGATAGTGCGTGCAGTAGTGTCGTTGCGACGGGCGCGTCGGGTGGAGCTGTGCGTAGTGGCGGAAAGGTGTAGGTTGCGGGAAGGGAGCCCGTCGTGTGTCGTGTCGTGTCGTTGACGGGGTCGCGTGCGTGCGTTGTGAAATCGAGTGTGGCGGGAAAGGAGCAGTGTGCCGCTGGCGTCGTGGCCGTTAGCAGAGGCTGTGCTTGTCCGTTTGTTACCTGTTGGACGCTTGGTGCGAGTTGTTTGCTGCTGTTGTTGTTGTCATCGTTGTCGTTGTCGCCCCCGTCTCGCGGGTTGTTTTTGTTTGTCGGCTGTGCTGTGTCGGCGAGCTGTTTTGCGGTGCGTGAATGTGTTGGTGCAAAAGTGGCGGCGTTATGGCTGCGCCCGCGACGAGCCGCGGGCGCGCCATTGATGATGTTCAAACACAGAGCGGCTGTGTGCAATGGGAGGCCTGCGTACGGGTAGCGGTGTTGTCGTACGTGCATCCGGCCCGGTGCGGAAAGCGCCGTTGCCGTTTGCCCCTTAGTTGCCAGCCATGTCGCGTGAGCGGCGGGTTGCCTCTGGTCGACGTGGTGCTCGGGTTTGTGGTTGTTGGTGCCCTTTGGCCGGTGGGTGGTGTTTAATTTTGTTTTTGTGTGTGTGTGTGTTTTATATCTGCCTCCTGCTCGGTCGTGCGGCGGTTTGGTCGACGTCGTCTGTAGTTTTTGCGGCTTGCCGACGACCGACCGACACACCTTTGAAACCTACGTGTGGCGCCCGAAGGTGAACGTAACCTGACCGCGGACCTCTCGGCGCCTTAACCTAACCTAACCTCTAACCTAAGATGTCCGGCCGTAAAGGTAGGTGCGGCCACCTGACGCCTCACGTCCGAACGCTTAACCTAACTTTGACGCTTAACCTAACTGTAACCCTTAACCTAACCCACGTCCACCTAACCTAACCTAACCTCACCTTAGGGTGGTGTACACCGCGAATGCCTTAGGGCATGTTATGTTATATAGTCTTAGGTGGAGTCCACTATACGCAACAAGCGGCTACACGGGTAGCAGGGGTTGTGTGGCGTGGGCTGGGCGGTTCTGTTTAGGTTGGATGGCCCTTGGGCAAGTACGGAAAGGGCAACGGGCGCGGGGCAAGGTCAGGACATGCGGGGACCCAAGCGGCAATCGGTATTGTAATTGTCAACTGTCGAAGCTCTGCGTTGGTAAAGTACCGGAACGTCAAGCGCTGATAGAAAGCGCCGAAGCTGCAATCGTTATAGGTACAGACGGTGCTTTAGAAAGGATAGCGTGCATGCAACCGGTGGTGGAGTGGTTCGTCGCTGTTAGTAGTAGTTTATCCTGTGTAGTGAAGTAGAAGTGGTGGACGGTTCCTGTGAACTATTGTGGGTGGAGGGTACACTCAACAGCCGAGCTAGGTTGATAATTGGCTCCTTTTACCGACCTCGCGACTCAGCAGCATTAGTGGCCGAACAAGTGAGAGAAAATGTGGACATACATTTTCCTTTCCTCAGCGTGTTACAGTCTTAGGTGGAGATTTCAATGTGCCAGATGTTCAGGACGGGTGGTAGGGACAGAGCATCGAGTGACAGTATACCGAGTGCACCATCCGAACGAAAATTACCGCGAGCAATTAAACAGAGAGAGAACCGACTCGTGGAGATAACATCGTGGACCTACCGATGACAAACAGACCCCGAACTTGTCGACTCTGTATGTGCAGAACAGGGACCCAGTGATCAAGAGGCCGTTGCAGCATCGCTGAATATGGACGTTAATAGGAATATACACAAAAAAGGGAGGAAGGTTTATCTGTTTAGCAAGAGTAATAGAAGGCAGATTTGAGACTAGCAGACAGATGAAAACGCAAATGTCTGCTCCGACACTGACAATGTTGAGTGTTTATGGAGAAAGTGCAAGGCAATCGTAAAACGCGTCTTAGACAGGTACGTGCCGAGTAAAACTGTGAGGGATGGGAAAAACCCACCGCGGTACAACAACCAAAGTTTAGGAAACTATAGCGAAAGCAAGGAGAGCTTCACTCAAAGTTGAAACGCAGCCAAAACCTCTCAGACAAACAGACGCTAAACGATGTCCAAAGTTAGCGTAAGGAGGGCTATGCGTGAAGCGTCCGGTGAATGCGAAAGTAAAATTCCATGTACCGACGTGACAGGAAATCAAATCAAATCCTAGGACGTTGTGGTCGTACGTTGAATCAGTAGTAAGCGGCTCGAAACGGCATATCCAGACACTCCGGGATGATGATGGCATTGAAACAGAGGATGACACGCGTAAAGCTGTGAAATACTAAACACCTGTTTCCAAAGCTGTTTCACGGAGGACGACCGCACTGCAGTTCCTTCTCGCACAAACGAAAAAATGGCTGACATCGAAATAAGTGTCCAAGGAGGAATAGAAAAGCAACTGGAATCACTCAACAGAGGAAAGTCCACTGGACCTGACGGGATACCAATTCGATTCTACCTACACAGAGTACGCGACAGAACCTCCTAACAGCCGTGTACCGCAAGTCTCTAGAGGAACGGAGGGTTCCAAATGATTGGAAAAGAGCACAGGCAGTCCCGGGCTTGAAGAAGGGTCGTCGAGCAGATGCGCAAAACTATAGGCCCTATATCTGTGACGTCGATCGGTTGTAGAATGTGAGAACATGTTTTATGCTCGAGTAGTAGCATGTCGTTTTTTGGAAACCCAGTGTCTACTATGTAGGAATCAACATGGATTCCGGAAACAGCGATCGTGTGAGACCCAACGCGCTTTATTTGTTCATGGGACCCAGAAAATATTAGATACAGGCTCCCAGGTAGATGCCATTTTGGTTGACATCCGGAAGGAGGGCGTTCGATACAGTTCCGCACTGTCGCCTGATAAACAAAGTAAGTGTCTGCAGAATGTCGGACCAAGTGTGTGTGGCTGGACTGAAGAGATTGTAGCAAACAGAACACAGCATGTTGTGTTATCAATGGAGAGACGTCTACAGACGTTAAAGTAACCTCTGGCGTGCCACAGGGGAGTGTTATGGGACCCATTGCTCTTCACACACAATGTATATAAATGACCTAGTAGATAGTGTCGGACGTTGCATGCGTCTTTTCGCGGATGATGCTGTAGTATACAGAGAAGTTGCAGCGAAAAATGCAGGACGATCTGCAGCGGATAGGCACGTGGTGCAGGGAGTGGCAACTGTCCCTTAACATGTATTGCGAATAATATAGAAAGACGGACCCTTTATTGTATGATTGATTATATGATAGCGGGACAAACACTGGTAGCAGTTACGTCTGTAAAATATCTGGGAGTATGCGTGCGGAGTGATTGGGAGTGGGATGATCATCATATTAAAAAAAAAAAACAAAAAAAAAAAAACAAACAAAAGTAATTGTTGGTAAGGCGGGTACCAGGTTGCGATTTATTGGGAGAATGCGTAGCAAATGTCGTCCATCAACAAAGGAGGAGGTGGCTTACAAAACACCCGTTCGTTCGACCTATACGTGCGTGTTGCCCATCAGTGTGGGATCCGTACCAGGTCGCGTTGACGGAGGCGACGGAGACGATCCAACGTTTCGTCGCAGGGTCATTTGGTAACCGTGATAGCGTTACGGAGATGTTTAACAAACCCAAGCGGCAGACTCTGCAATAGAGGCGCTCTGCATCGCGGTGTAGCTTGCTCGCCAGGTTTCGAGATATTGCGTTTCTGGATGGGGTATCGAATATATTGCGTATACCTCCCGAGGAGATCACGAATGGATGTGGTTAGAGAGATTCGAGCGCGCACGGAGGCGTTTTTTTTGCAGACTGTCGGTTCGTCCCGCGAACCATACGCGACTGGAACAGCAAAGGGAGGTAAATGACATTGGCACGTGAAGTGCCCTCCGCCACACACCGTTGGGTGGCTTGCGGAGTCTAAATGTTAGAGGTCGGCTGTCGGTGTGTGCTTTTGAAGGCAGATTCGGTGCGTCTGTAGTTGCGGATGGCGGTTAGCCACCCTCGCTTAAAGCGGCGAGGGGCGGCGGCGCCTCGGTTGGCCGGTGCCCATGTTGCGCAGGCGGCGCTCGTTTTTGTTTTGCGGCGGGCAATTTTGTGGGAAACGGGCGCGAATGTTGGCGGGCGAGGTGGCCCGACGGCCGCGGGCCGATCGGGAAACGGTGGGAGGGCGATGGGGCGGCGGAGGTGCGTTTGCACGGCCGTCATCGCCGCACGCCTCCGCTTGTGTGGCTGTGGCGGCGGCCGCGCTGGCCGGGCTGGCGCGGCGACGGTGCGCCAGTTTTGCCGAAGGTTTGGCCATTGTGGCGGGTCGTCGGCTGGGGCTGTGGGGGCGGCATTTGGGCGGGGGCGGCGATTCTCGGCGGGCCGAGCCAGGCTGTGGCGCGCGGTAGCTGCAGTTTGGCCGTGGTTTGCGGCGCTGCCGTGGCGACTGGTTGGCGACTGTGGTGTGGCCGTGTGTAGCCCCATCCTCGGTGGTTTGAATGGCGCGGGTGGTTGCGGCGCAGGTTTGGGGCTGGTCCGCACAGGCTGTCGGACGTTGGGCGGTAGCAAGCGCGGGAGGCGCGGCGCGGCGGCGCGCAGAGTGGCGGCCGCTCTCTCGGCCGTCCGCGCCCGCCCGCGACACTGGCTGGGCCTGGCGGCGCGGCGGCTATTCTCTGCCGTGCTTGCCGCCTTGCCGCTCTCTCTCGCTGTTCTGTTGTTGTGTGTACGCGCGTCGTCCGTCGAAATAATGGCAGATCAGGCGGCTACGAACGAGACTGCTGCGGCACCCGCCGCCACCGGCACGACGAAGAAGGCCAAGTCTGCGGCGTCTGCGAAGAAGCCGCGCGCCAAGCCTGCGCACCCGCGCACCTCTGAGATGGTGACGGCCGCCATCAAGAGTCTGAAGGAGCGCGGCGGCTCGTCGCTGCAGGCGATCAAGAAGTACATTGCCGCGCACTACAAGCTGGACGCGGAGAAGCTGGCGCCCTTTATCAAGAAGTACCTCAAGTCGGCCGTCGTGGCTGGCGAGCTGGTGCAGACGAAGGGGAAGGGCGCGTCCGGCTCTTTCAAGCTTGCCGGCGCCGGCGGCGGGGCGGCCGAGGGCGGCAAGGCTCGTGCCGGCGGTGCGAAGAAGAAGCGCGCCGCTCCGGCCAGCAAGGAGAAGAAGGGCGGCCGCGCGGCCGGCGCAAAGAAGGCTGGTGGCGTGAAGGCGGCGACCGGTCGGAAGGCGGGCGCCGCCAAGAAGGCGTCTGCGGCGTCGGCGGCTCCCGCGGGTGCGAAGAAGGCGGCTGCGGCCAAGCCGGCCAAGGCCAAGTCGCCGTCGAAGGCGAAGAAGGCCGCCAAGGTTCCGACGAAGAAGCCGAAGGCGCCGCGCCCGAAGAAGGCGACGACGCCGTCTAAGGCGAAGGCGTCGCCCAAGAAGAAGAAGTAAAGTAGTAAAGTTAAAGAAAGGCAAGGGAGAGGGGTTGGCGCTTGACGCCGTCGTCCCCCACCGCCCTCCCCCGCGTCGTCTTAGTGGCGCGCGATGGCACGGCTGCGGCTGTCGCGCGGCCCAAAACGGCCCTTCTCAGGGCCATCAAAGGACGTCGGGAAGGCGTTGATTGTCGTGCATGCGCCGGTGTGGTTGGTTGTGTGTGAGACCCTTGTGGGTACTGTTTGCGTGCCGTGGTGGTTGGATTGTGGTGCCGGTGGCGGTAGGCGGCGGCGCGCGGTAGCGGAGCGGTTGTGGCCGTTTGTTGGTCTTTTTATTTTATTTTATTTGTTTTTGTTGTAGTTGTTTTTTTTGCGGCGGCCGACGTTTGGTTGCTCATGTATGTTTCTGGAGACTCTAGTTTGTTTGTGTGTTTGCTTGCTTTGCGGATGTCGTGTCTTTTGTGTGTGTGTGTTGTGTCTCTCTCTCTCAAAGCGGCGGGGGGACGTGAGACGTGGAAGTGGCCGGCGGGAATTGGGAAGGCGCGGTGGCGTTGACGTTGTAGTGTAGCGTAGCGTGCGCGCGCCTCGGAGACGGCGGCGGCCAGCCACCCGTGGTGTGTGGTGACGTCGTCCGGCTGTTGTGTGTGTGTATTGTGAGGGATGGGAGTGACGTCGATTGTTGGCGAGAGCGGCTGTGGACGGGAGGGGAATTGGTTGTTGTTGTTTTGCGGGGCGGCAAGACCGACAAAAGTTTTGCTCGCGACGGAGAGATGTTAGTGGCCCTGAAAAGGGCCGTTTTTGTTGGGCGGGCGCGCGTGCGCGGCGCGGTTTCTAGGCGCGCTCGCCGCGGATGCGGCGCGCGAGCTGGATGTCCTTGGGCATGATGGTGACGCGCTTGGCGTGGATTGCGCACAGGTTGGTGTCTTCGAAGAGGCCGACGAGGTAGGCCTCGCTGGCCTCCTGCAGGGCCATGACTGCGGAGCTCTGGAAGCGCAGGTCGGTCTTGAAGTCCTGGGCGATCTCGCGCACTAGGCGCTGGAACGGCAGCTTGCGGATGAGCAGCTCTGTGCTCTTCTGGTAGCGCCTGATTTCCCGCAGGGCGACGGTGCCCGGCCTGTAGCGGTGGGGCTTCTTGACGCCGCCGGTGGCGGGCGCGCTCTTCCTCGCCGCCTTGGTGGCGAGCTGTTTGCGCGGCGCCTTTCCGCCGGTGGACTTGCGGGCCGTTTGCTTTGTGCGGGCCATAGCGGAAGAGCGGCGTGGAGGTGCGTGCGGTACACGAAGCGTCCGGTGCTGCCTTGACAACGGGCCCGCGCGGCCCCGCGCCGCGCTTATATGCCCTCGGTGCGCGTGGTGGGGGGAGGGCGGGCCAGAGTCTATATAGGGGGGCGGCGGCAGAGAGAGAGCGGCCTGAGCTGGCGAGGTGAGCGCATCGCTGGTGTTGCGCGCTTCGCTTACTCGGCCGTTGAGAGCTCGTGAAGAGGTTTTCTGTGCTGTGGGGGCTGCGGAGAGCAAATTGTCGTGCGTTGTTTTGACGACGCGTGCAAATTGTCGTGTTCCGCGCCTCGCAGCATGGGAAAGAAGCGTGCGCAAGGGAAACCTGCCGCTACGAAGGGTCCTTCGGTTGTGCAACTCACTGAGTCTGCCGACCGTGCAAGGAACTCCAGAGAAGACGAGTCGCGGCCTGTTCCCCCTTTGTACGTCAAGTGCAAAGGTGGGTGGACAGCGCTGTTCGACACCATGACGAGCTGCGCTCGGAACGAGGTGGTCTACGAGTCTGTCGATACAGACTCGCTGATCTGCGTTCGAGCCGCAAACGTGGCCGACCACAGGGCGATCAAGGTCGCAGTGGCCGACCACATCGTCGACGCGCCGCCGGCGCGAGAGAAGGCACCTTCCGTAGGAAGGATGAAGACGACTAAGGCACTCCTCAGGGGGTTGCCTTGGTGCTGTGATGAGGCAGCGGTCCGGGAAGGGCTGCTGCGAGCCGGGTTTGGTAGTGCAGCCGCAAGGTTGCACAACCGAACCAACAGGAAGAGGGCGCCGCTCTATGCCGTGACCGTGCAAACGGTCGACGGCGGGAGTGACATCTTCGACTTGCGGAAGTTGCTGGGCTTCCCGGTTACGACGGAGGCTCTCCCGACCGCCATGGATCCTCAGCCCCAGTGCTTCAGGTGCCAGGGCGAGGGCCATGTTGCGAAGTATTGCCGCAACGCGGCGCGGTGCGTCAAGTGCTCAGGTGAGCACGACAGCCGCGCCTGCGACCGCGGCAGCAACGCTCTGCCGACTTGTGTCCGGTGTGGCGGCCCGCACGTCGCCAGTTGGCGCGGCTGTGCGGCTTTCTCAAGCCGCAGCCGTGCCGGTGGCGGCGAGGCGGCCGCGGCCGCACCGACGCAGCAGCAGAAGAGAAGACGACGTCGGAAACGGCGTAGGGCGCAGAGCAGCCCGGTGCAGCTGAGGGAAGGCGCAGCAGCAGATCCACCTGCCAGGGGCGGGGACGGCCGCTCGGAAACGGGCAGCCAGGACGCAGCTCGCCTTCCTGCGAAGAGATGTGACCTCGAACTCGGCACCGCCGTGAAGGAGGCCACAGCAGCCCTCAAAGCCGTCATGGCGGCGGAGAGGGCTGCCTTCGCAGCCGCCGTGGCTGCAGAGAAGGAAGAGGCCTTGAGGCAACTGCGTGCAGTCTTCGCCCAAGGCCTCAGCGCAGTCGTACCTGCGAACACTCCTGCGACCTCGCAGAAGGACGTTCGCGCGCCTATCCCAGCTTTTGTTCCAGCAGCACCGCAGGTGAGAGGCGCAAAGAAGACAACCGCCGCCCCAGCGGAACCGGTGGCAACGCCGTCGACCGCGGGGACGACCCTCATCGCGACAGCGAGAGCGAACGGCCTGCGTTTCTCCGACGCTGAAGCGGCGCAGCTCACTGAACAAGCGGAGCTGCTCGAAGCTGCTGTGCAGAAGTCCTGCGCTGTGCAGTAGAGGAGGACGCTGGACGGTAGCCAATCGCCGTCGTTCTGCACCGGCCTGATGAAGCTGCACCAAGTCACTGACGACAAGGTGCAGCAGAGGGCCTAACTGCAACGCATGCGTTGCCGTGCCGAACTTTTATGTTACAGGGAGGAAGCCACTGCGGCCGGCCCAGGAGACTACAAGCGAGCCCCGCCGCAGCACCGGACTGACCCCACTACCGACCACGCAGCACATAGGTAACGATGCACGATACCTCACGCTAACCTTCCCTCACCTTGCATGCTCTGTCGCAGCTAGCAAGCCGCTACTGCCCTTACTACCCATCCTACTGTCGCAGAGGTTTTTTTCCCTTGGCGCTGGCCTTGGCACTTTTTTTCCTCTGCTCTTAAAACCGCTACCCTTCGATCGTTTTCGACCACTTCTATCTCCTGATGGACCATGTTAATGAGTAGTCTTACCCAGACGCATGGATAACATCACAGCCTGCATCCTGTGACGCCTGATTCAAAAACTAACATGTTTACGGAGGTGACAGTAGAACTTTTGGTTTGGTCACCACGTTGGTGCGGGCGTGGAGGGGCCCCATCCTTATTAAAGAGCTCGCACCGTAGCCGACTCGCTAGCGCCGGGTGAGGAGCTGGCGCTTGTGTTTTTTCGCTTGCTTGCTTTGAGGAGGAGGAAGGAAGAAGAATGACAGGCCGCGGCAAGGGAGGAAAGGGGCTGGGCAAGGGTGGCGCCAAGCGGCACCGCAAGGTGTTGCGCGACAACATCCAGGGCATCACGAAGCCCGCCATCCGCCGCCTGGCTCGCAGGGGCGGCGTGAAGCGCATCTCTGGTCTGATCTACGAGGAGACCCGCGGAGTGCTGAAGGTGTTCCTGGAGAACGTGATCCGCGACGCGGTGACGTACACTGAGCACGCCAAGCGCAAGACTGTGACGGCCATGGACGTGGTGTACGCCCTGAAGAGGCAGGGGCGCACCCTGTACGGTTTCGGCGGTTAGGCAGGCAGCCAGCCAGCCAGCCGGTGTGCTGTGCTGCGTTGTGGCCTTCCCGCGGCCGTGCCGTGCCCGTGCTTGGTGGGAGAGACGAAAACGGCCCTTTTCAGGGCCACCACACTGTTCGGAGATTGAAAAGTGCGAAAGAGTCTGTGTTGCCTGTGCGTGTTGTTGTTGTTGCTGCTGCTGCTGCTGCGCGTGCGTTAGTTTTTGAGTTTGACGCGATGGGCGCGGCTGAGTCCAGTGTGTGCGTGGTTTGTTGTTTGTTTGTGGCGTGGGCATAGGCGGGCGGGCCGGATCGATCGATCGATCGATCGATCGATCGGATCAGCTGTTTGGTTTTTTTTTTTTTTTGTCTGTGCCACGCGCGCCCCTTTAATTGAAACATTATAATGCTAACAATGATCATCACATTATCGGTGTATTGATGTCGTTGTCGTTTGGAACGCGACTCTGTGCGTGCGCGGAGGGGTGCAGAAACAAAAAAGACAAAAAGAGAGAAACGACAAAATGTGTGCGCGTTCGGCCACACGGGCTGTGGACAAGATGGCGGACGTGCGCCGGCGCTGGCTGTGCAATGTATGTATGTGGACGTGTTGTGTAAAGTGCGGCGAGCACGGACGACGGAAACTTTGCTTTGGACGTAGGTTTGTGTGGTGGCCCTGAAAAGGGCCGATTGTTGTGAGCCGAGCCGGCAAGGCAAAGGCAGGCGCGTTTGCGTGCAGGGAGCACGCAAGCGCAGCGCCGCGCTCTCTGTTTAGGCCTTCTTCTCGGTCTTCTTTGGCAGCAGGACGGCCTGGATGTTGGGCAGGACACCACCCTGTGCGATGGTGACGCCCGACAAGAGCTTGTTGAGCTCCTCGTCGTTGCGGATGGCGAGCTGCAGGTGGCGCGGGATGATGCGCGTCTTCTTGTTGTCGCGGGCCGCGTTTCCGGCCAGCTCGAGCACCTCAGCCGCGAGGTACTCCATGACGGCGGCGAGGTAGACGGGCGCCCCGGCGCCGACGCGCTCGGCGTAGTTTCCCTTGCGCAGGAGGCGGTGGATTCTGCCGACCGGGAACTGGAGCCCAGCCCTGCTTGAGCGGGACTTTGACTTGCCCTTGACTTTGCCTCCCTTTCCGCGTCCGGACATGGCGTTTGGCTAGTTGAAACACGTAACGTAACGGTGCGAGCCGCAGCGAGTCGAGCAGCGGAGTGCGTGGCGGCGGGACTAGGGTGGGGGTCCCTTTATGGGCTCGGGTGCGGCGGCCGGTTGCGCGCGCGCCCCATTGGTCGGCGGCCGCAACAGGGCGAGCTGGTAAAGGTGGGGTGTTGCGGTAGCGGCGGGTGCCACTGTGTGGGGAGACGCTGACTAGAGCGGAGCGCTTGCTGCTTGCTGTTGTACGTTCGAGATGCCGCCCAAGACTAGCGGGAAGGCCGCCAAGAAGGCTGGCAAGGCGCAGAAGAACATTTCGAAGGGCGACAAGAAGAAGAAGCGCAAGAGGAAGGAGAGCTATGCCATCTACATCTACAAGGTGCTGAAGCAGGTGCACCCCGACACGGGCATCTCGTCGAAGGCGATGAGCATCATGAACAGCTTCGTGAACGACATTTTCGAGCGCATTGCGGCCGAGGCGTCTCGCCTGGCGCACTACAACAAGCGCTCGACCATCACGTCCCGCGAGATCCAGACGGCTGTGCGGCTCTTGCTGCCTGGCGAGCTGGCCAAGCACGCCGTGAGCGAGGGCACGAAGGCGGTGACCAAGTACACGAGCTCCAAGTGAGGGGGTTAAGGCTCTAGGGAGCTCCCCTCCGTTGCGAGAGCGGCAAAACGGCCCTTTTCAGGGCCACCAAATTGCCTTTGCGGGAAGAGCGGAATTGTTGTTTGTGTGAGGCGGCGCATAGCTACCCGGTTTGGTTGGTTGCGAAGCAGCTGGTGGTGGTGGTTATGCGTGCTCGCGAGTCTTGGCGTGGTTGGTTGGTTGGTTGGTTGTTTGTTTGTCGACACCATAGACAGGAGGTGTTGTCTGTGTCGCTGATTCCTTTCCTTTCTTTGTCTCTGTCTGCCCGGTTAGTCACGTGACTGCAATTGAAACCCCTCGCGACTGTTGGATGTCACCGTTAGGGCCGTCGGCGGGTTTGTTTGTTGTCACATCATACATACATGATGGCGAGGGTGAAATGTTGTGTTGCCGTCTTACTATTCCCTTTGCTGTACGGCGTGGAGGTGTGTTGGTGACGTTTTAAAAAAAAAAAATGGACGTGTCTTTACTAGTCATTAAGAAGACGCAAGAATTGTACGGGCGGGTGGGGTAGGCGACACGCACGGTGGTGTACCCATTTATTTGGCCCTTGATTTTGATAGCCGTTTCTGCAGTTGATTTGAATGATTGATTGTTGTGCGCACGCACGCCGGTGTCGTCATTCAAGGTGCACGTGTGTTCGGTTCAGTGACGGTAGACGACGACGGCCGTTGTTTGTTGTTATGGGCGTACACGCGGTTGTCTGTGTCCCCCGGTGAAATGGCCGGTTTGTCGGTGATGTGATGTGATCCGATCCGGCGGCCCTGAGTAGCTGTCTATGGGCATCATGGCAACGTGTCGGTCTGAACACCCGTCTCACTGTGGCACCGTCGGCGCTGCGAACGGTGACGAAAGGCTGACTGTGATCGGTCGGATGTCATGTCTTGTCTGGGCAGAACGTGTGGAATGAGCCAAAAAAAAAAACTGTGGGGACGGAAACAATGGTGGAGGAGGGGAACGAAAATAATAAAACGAAACGAAACGAAGAAAAAGAAGAAGGAGAAGCAATCACCGGAAAACGAGACAGGGGAAAAACGGAGAGGCGCTGTCTAGAGCAACGGAACGTTCCCGTGCATTGCAGCCGCACTGACATGCGTTTACGGCGCGGCTGCAAGTGTCGGCCGTGGTGACGGCTGAATTGCATTGCCTTCCCGGATGCAACGTTCGCCCGATATGGCTCGGAGGAAGAATCTATGAGAGAGTGCCTTGCCCTTGCCGTTTCGTGTGCGGTGTAGCGAATGATGTGTGTGTGTGTGTGTGTGTGTGTGTGTGTGTGTGTGTGTGTGTAGTGGGGAATGGATGGTCGATAGCTGCCGTCACGGTCGAGATAACGCAGTCAAAGGTGTCGCGAAAAAGTGTGTTAGCCGTGGTTGGTTTGTGTGTTTGTTTTGTTTGTAAAGAGAAGGGACGAGAGAAAGAAGGTAGGTGGAGAGTGCGTTGCGTGTTGCGAACTGCGTCCGTGAATACGGCAGTATTTGGTGGTGGGCGTGCCCTTGCAGGTGGCCCGGAAGGCGTGTTCGTTTCGCGGTAGTGTGGACGGGTGAGGGGCACGCGTAACGCTGCGCTGCTGGCATATTCGGGAGATGGGAGGGGGCGAAAGGAGAAAGGAGACGCGGAGGGCGCGTGTGGGTGGTTCGCGCTGCGCTCGGCGGTTGTGTTTGTTTGTGCAACAAATGTGTTGCCGGGAGGGGGACCGTTGTTGTGGTGGTTGCGGTTGTAGCCTCCGACGCGGCTGGCAGTGAACAACGTGAGACGACGGATGCGTGGCTGGGGCGGCGCATGTCGCCGGTGCCATGCCTTTAGAGCCGCGTGGTCGGGGTGTGCGCACCGCGTGTCGTGTTGCGAGACATCACATGTGCTGCTGCGCACCGGTGGCGTGGCGTGGCGTGGCGTGGGGGCGAGGAGAGCGAGCCGCGCCAGTACCGCGCGGTGTGCTTGTGCGCCGGAGAATGGCACACTGCGCCTGCCCGTTGAGGAGGCTGATGGCCGTGGTGTGGTGGAAATGGAGCGCGTCGGACGTGTACCAATGAGAAAGAGAAACAAAGCAAGCAACCACGAACGAAAGGTGGAGGGAGGCATTGTGTCACATGTGGCGGTGGGGAAAAACGAAAAAAAAAACAAAAAACAAAAAACAAAACAAACAAAGACGTTAAGAAAGAGGAGAAACAACAAAGACAATGAGTCGTGCGTTCGCGAGGGGGGTGGGTGTGCGTGCGTAACGCCGGTACGCGCAGTGCGGAGCCCAACGGCTGTGTCGTCGGCCGAATGGGTGCGGGAATAGAGGCCGCGTCGGCACGGAGAAGGAAGCAAGAAGGAAGGACGCACGCGCGCTGCGGCGTTGGCGCGGTTTGCGGCTGGCGCCTTTGGTGGCAACGGCCAGGACAAGCAGCGGTGTATGGTGTTGTGCGGGGCGGACAGGGGCGGCGGTGGTGGACGGGGAGGAGGCGGTGGCGTGTGTGGTACGGCGAAAACGGGACGGACGGCCGGCGGATGTTGAGAGGCGCCGCCCGCGCACGCACGCAGACACACAGAAGGGAAGAGCGAGAAAGGAACAAATGGAGGGGGCGAATGTGGAGGTGCGGGGAGGGGGAGGCGGTGGTGTTTGTGGGCATGTGGTGGGAGAGAAGGGCGGGGGCGGAAGGACAGAGGCGCGAGGCGACAGCCTGTGCTTGTTGCTTGCTTGCGTCTTTTTGTTTTTTTATTTTGTTTTTATCCTTTGGTCGCCTTGGAGCCTGTCGGTCCCGTCCGTGTGTGGCCACGCTGTGGGTGCGTGTATGTTTGTACGTTTCGTTTTTTGTCTTCTTCTGCAGCAGAGGCGGCCAGCAAATGAGTGCGGTTGGATGGATGGGCGGCCACGGCACGGCACCGCACCTGTGCCCAAGGAGGAGACGCTGGCGGCGGGCCACCCTCGGATGCGGCCGGCCGGGGCTGTGTGCGCCGCTGCAACAACAACGAGTAAACAAGACGAAGACGAAGCGGATGGCTGGTGAGTGCATTTCGGCGGTAGACGAGGCAGTGTGTGATGTGGCGTTGTGACGGGGGGGTTTGCTCACGCGGCCTCGTTGTGTTGATGCGCAGGAAGACGAGATGCGGGCAGACGCGTACAGAGAGACGAGCCCGGTCTGCAGCAGGATGTGCGGCGCGCCGAGTGCAGAGCAGCGCGCGCCGGCTGGGCTGGGTTCGGCTGGGCCCGCCCGGCGGCGGGCCGCGCTGTTGTCGCGGACGTGAGCGCCCCCTGGCGGGTGGTCGGAGGCGGCGCGGTGGACGTGTGGCTGGTTGGCAGTGCACATTGCGAGTGGCTGGCTGGCTGGCTGGCTGGCTGGCTGGCGGGCGGGCGGTCGGTCGGCGGCGGCGGCGAGAAGAGAGAGGAGGTATGTGTTGCGGGCGCCTTTGCTGCGCTGCGTCGTTGCGTGCCTGGGCGTGCGCCTGTCGACTGTGTGTGACTGTGTTGGGCGTTGTGCCACCCACGTACGTGTGCTCGGCCGAAGGCAGGCGTCGGAAAGAAGAGGGCGAAGGGCAGGAAAGTGGGTCGGTGTGCGTGCGTAGCCCGTGATGTGATGATGTCACGTCACGTCATGTGTTTGCGAAGCGGCTGCCGAGAGGTGTGTGGTAGCGAGCGGGAATGTGCGTTTGGTGGTTGCGGCGTGAGGTGAGGGTGGGAGAATATTGGGGCGGGCGGGCGGGCGGGCGGGCCGTTGTTGGTGGTTCCTCCTGTGGTTGTTTGTGCAGCTTTGATGGCAACGTGGAAGGACGCCGGTTTCGTGCCTTGCGTGTGGTTGTCGACGGTGACTGGTTGGGGTGTGCGCCGATGCACGTGCCATGTCGTTAGTATGTTTGGGTCGTGAGTGTTGTTTTTGGCTGTGTTGTTGTGTACGGGAAGGGGGGGGAGAGGAGGAGGCGGGTGGATAGTGCGTGCAGTAGTGTCGTTGCGACGGGCGCGTCGGGTGGAGCTGTGCGTAGTGGCGGAAAGGTGTAGGTTGCGGGAAGGGAGCCCGTCGTGTGTCGTGTCGTGTCGTTGACGGGGTCGCGTGCGTGCGTTGTGAAATCGAGTGTGGCGGGAAAGGAGCAGTGTGCCGCTGGCGTCGTGGCCGTTAGCAGAGGCTGTGCTTGTCCGTTTGTTACCTGTTGGACGCTTGGTGCGAGTTGTTTGCTGCTGTTGTTGTTGTCATCGTTGTCGTTGTCGCCCCCGTCTCGCGGGTTGTTTTTGTTTGTCGGCTGTGCTGTGTCGGCGAGCTGTTTTGCGGTGCGTGAATGTGTTGGTGCAAAAGTGGCGGCGTTATGGCTGCGCCCGCGACGAGCCGCGGGCGCGCCATTGATGATGTTCAAACACAGAGCGGCTGTGTGCAATGGGAGGCCTGCGTACGGGTAGCGGTGTTGTCGTACGTGCATCCGGCCCGGTGCGGAAAGCGCCGTTGCCGTTTGCCCCTTAGTTGCCAGCCATGTCGCGTGAGCGGCGGGTTGCCTCTGGTCGACGTGGTGCTCGGGTTTGTGGTTGTTGGTGCCCTTTGGCCGGTGGGTGGTGTTTAATTTTGTTTTTGTGTGTGTGTGTGTTTTATATCTGCCTCCTGCTCGGTCGTGCGGCGGTTTGGTCGACGTCGTCTGTAGTTTTTGCGGCTTGCCGACGACCGACCGACACACCTTTGAAACCTACGTGTGGCGCCCGAAGGTGAACGTAACCTGACCGCGGACCTCTCGGCGCCTTAACCTAACCTAACCTCTAACCTAAGATGTCCGGCCGTAAAGGTAGGTGCGGCCACCTGACGCCTCACGTCCGAACGCTTAACCTAACTTTGACGCTTAACCTAACTGTAACCCTTAACCTAACCCACGTCCACCTAACCTAACCTAACCTCACCTTAGGGTGGTGTACACCGCGAATGCCTTAGGGCATGTTATGTTATATAGTCTTAGGTGGAGTCCACTATACGCAACAAGCGGCTACACGGGTAGCAGGGGTTGTGTGGCGTGGGCTGGGCGGTTCTGTTTAGGTTGGATGGCCCTTGGGCAAGTACGGAAAGGGCAACGGGCGCGGGGCAAGGTCAGGACATGCGGGGACCCAAGCGGCAATCGGTATTGTAATTGTCAACTGTCGAAGCTCTGCGTTGGTAAAGTACCGGAACGTCAAGCGCTGATAGAAAGCGCCGAAGCTGCAATCGTTATAGGTACAGACGGTGCTTTAGAAAGGATAGCGTGCATGCAACCGGTGGTGGAGTGGTTCGTCGCTGTTAGTAGTAGTTTATCCTGTGTAGTGAAGTAGAAGTGGTGGACGGTTCCTGTGAACTATTGTGGGTGGAGGGTACACTCAACAGCCGAGCTAGGTTGATAATTGGCTCCTTTTACCGACCTCGCGACTCAGCAGCATTAGTGGCCGAACAAGTGAGAGAAAATGTGGACATACATTTTCCTTTCCTCAGCGTGTTACAGTCTTAGGTGGAGATTTCAATGTGCCAGATGTTCAGGACGGGTGGTAGGGACAGAGCATCGAGTGACAGTATACCGAGTGCACCATCCGAACGAAAATTACCGCGAGCAATTAAACAGAGAGAGAACCGACTCGTGGAGATAACATCGTGGACCTACCGATGACAAACAGACCCCGAACTTGTCGACTCTGTATGTGCAGAACAGGGACCCAGTGATCAAGAGGCCGTTGCAGCATCGCTGAATATGGACGTTAATAGGAATATACACAAAAAAGGGAGGAAGGTTTATCTGTTTAGCAAGAGTAATAGAAGGCAGATTTGAGACTAGCAGACAGATGAAAACGCAAATGTCTGCTCCGACACTGACAATGTTGAGTGTTTATGGAGAAAGTGCAAGGCAATCGTAAAACGCGTCTTAGACAGGTACGTGCCGAGTAAAACTGTGAGGGATGGGAAAAACCCACCGCGGTACAACAACCAAAGTTTAGGAAACTATAGCGAAAGCAAGGAGAGCTTCACTCAAAGTTGAAACGCAGCCAAAACCTCTCAGACAAACAGACGCTAAACGATGTCCAAAGTTAGCGTAAGGAGGGCTATGCGTGAAGCGTCCGGTGAATGCGAAAGTAAAATTCCATGTACCGACGTGACAGGAAATCAAATCAAATCCTAGGACGTTGTGGTCGTACGTTGAATCAGTAGTAAGCGGCTCGAAACGGCATATCCAGACACTCCGGGATGATGATGGCATTGAAACAGAGGATGACACGCGTAAAGCTGTGAAATACTAAACACCTGTTTCCAAAGCTGTTTCACGGAGGACGACCGCACTGCAGTTCCTTCTCGCACAAACGAAAAAATGGCTGACATCGAAATAAGTGTCCAAGGAGGAATAGAAAAGCAACTGGAATCACTCAACAGAGGAAAGTCCACTGGACCTGACGGGATACCAATTCGATTCTACCTACACAGAGTACGCGACAGAACCTCCTAACAGCCGTGTACCGCAAGTCTCTAGAGGAACGGAGGGTTCCAAATGATTGGAAAAGAGCACAGGCAGTCCCGGGCTTGAAGAAGGGTCGTCGAGCAGATGCGCAAAACTATAGGCCCTATATCTGTGACGTCGATCGGTTGTAGAATGTGAGAACATGTTTTATGCTCGAGTAGTAGCATGTCGTTTTTTGGAAACCCAGTGTCTACTATGTAGGAATCAACATGGATTCCGGAAACAGCGATCGTGTGAGACCCAACGCGCTTTATTTGTTCATGGGACCCAGAAAATATTAGATACAGGCTCCCAGGTAGATGCCATTTTGGTTGACATCCGGAAGGAGGGCGTTCGATACAGTTCCGCACTGTCGCCTGATAAACAAAGTAAGTGTCTGCAGAATGTCGGACCAAGTGTGTGTGGCTGGACTGAAGAGATTGTAGCAAACAGAACACAGCATGTTGTGTTATCAATGGAGAGACGTCTACAGACGTTAAAGTAACCTCTGGCGTGCCACAGGGGAGTGTTATGGGACCCATTGCTCTTCACACACAATGTATATAAATGACCTAGTAGATAGTGTCGGACGTTGCATGCGTCTTTTCGCGGATGATGCTGTAGTATACAGAGAAGTTGCAGCGAAAAATGCAGGACGATCTGCAGCGGATAGGCACGTGGTGCAGGGAGTGGCAACTGTCCCTTAACATGTATTGCGAATAATATAGAAAGACGGACCCTTTATTGTATGATTGATTATATGATAGCGGGACAAACACTGGTAGCAGTTACGTCTGTAAAATATCTGGGAGTATGCGTGCGGAGTGATTGGGAGTGGGATGATCATCATATTAAAAAAAAAAAACAAAAAAAAAAAACAAACAAAAGTAATTGTTGGTAAGGCGGGTACCAGGTTGCGATTTATTGGGAGAATGCGTAGCAAATGTCGTCCATCAACAAAGGAGGAGGTGGCTTACAAAACACCCGTTCGTTCGACCTATACGTGCGTGTTGCCCATCAGTGTGGGATCCGTACCAGGTCGCGTTGACGGAGGCGACGGAGACGATCCAACGTTTCGTCGCAGGGTCATTTGGTAACCGTGATAGCGTTACGGAGATGTTTAACAAACCCAAGCGGCAGACTCTGCAATAGAGGCGCTCTGCATCGCGGTGTAGCTTGCTCGCCAGGTTTCGAGATATTGCGTTTCTGGATGGGGTATCGAATATATTGCGTATACCTCCCGAGGAGATCACGAATGGATGTGGTTAGAGAGATTCGAGCGCGCACGGAGGCGTTTTTTTTGCAGACTGTCGGTTCGTCCCGCGAACCATACGCGACTGGAACAGCAAAGGGAGGTAAATGACATTGGCACGTGAAGTGCCCTCCGCCACACACCGTTGGGTGGCTTGCGGAGTCTAAATGTTAGAGGTCGGCTGTCGGTGTGTGCTTTTGAAGGCAGATTCGGTGCGTCTGTAGTTGCGGATGGCGGTTAGCCACCCTCGCTTAAAGCGGCGAGGGGCGGCGGCGCCTCGGTTGGCCGGTGCCCATGTTGCGCAGGCGGCGCTCGTTTTTGTTTTGCGGCGGGCAATTTTGTGGGAAACGGGCGCGAATGTTGGCGGGCGAGGTGGCCCGACGGCCGCGGGCCGATCGGGAAACGGTGGGAGGGCGATGGGGCGGCGGAGGTGCGTTTGCACGGCCGTCATCGCCGCACGCCTCCGCTTGTGTGGCTGTGGCGGCGGCCGCGCTGGCCGGGCTGGCGCGGCGACGGTGCGCCAGTTTTGCCGAAGGTTTGGCCATTGTGGCGGGTCGTCGGCTGGGGCTGTGGGGGCGGCATTTGGGCGGGGGCGGCGATTCTCGGCGGGCCGAGCCAGGCTGTGGCGCGCGGTAGCTGCAGTTTGGCCGTGGTTTGCGGCGCTGCCGTGGCGACTGGTTGGCGACTGTGGTGTGGCCGTGTGTAGCCCCATCCTCGGTGGTTTGAATGGCGCGGGTGGTTGCGGCGCAGGTTTGGGGCTGGTCCGCACAGGCTGTCGGACGTTGGGCGGTAGCAAGCGCGGGAGGCGCGGCGCGGCGGCGCGCAGAGTGGCGGCCGCTCTCTCGGCCGTCCGCGCCCGCCCGCGACACTGGCTGGGCCTGGCGGCGCGGCGGCTATTCTCTGCCGTGCTTGCCGCCTTGCCGCTCTCTCTCGCTGTTCTGTTGTTGTGTGTACGCGCGTCGTCCGTCGAAATAATGGCAGATCAGGCGGCTACGAACGAGACTGCTGCGGCACCCGCCGCCACCGGCACGACGAAGAAGGCCAAGTCTGCGGCGTCTGCGAAGAAGCCGCGCGCCAAGCCTGCGCACCCGCGCACCTCTGAGATGGTGACGGCCGCCATCAAGAGTCTGAAGGAGCGCGGCGGCTCGTCGCTGCAGGCGATCAAGAAGTACATTGCCGCGCACTACAAGCTGGACGCGGAGAAGCTGGCGCCCTTTATCAAGAAGTACCTCAAGTCGGCCGTCGTGGCTGGCGAGCTGGTGCAGACGAAGGGGAAGGGCGCGTCCGGCTCTTTCAAGCTTGCCGGCGCCGGCGGCGGGGCGGCCGAGGGCGGCAAGGCTCGTGCCGGCGGTGCGAAGAAGAAGCGCGCCGCTCCGGCCAGCAAGGAGAAGAAGGGCGGCCGCGCGGCCGGCGCAAAGAAGGCTGGTGGCGTGAAGGCGGCGACCGGTCGGAAGGCGGGCGCCGCCAAGAAGGCGTCTGCGGCGTCGGCGGCTCCCGCGGGTGCGAAGAAGGCGGCTGCGGCCAAGCCGGCCAAGGCCAAGTCGCCGTCGAAGGCGAAGAAGGCCGCCAAGGTTCCGACGAAGAAGCCGAAGGCGCCGCGCCCGAAGAAGGCGACGACGCCGTCTAAGGCGAAGGCGTCGCCCAAGAAGAAGAAGTAAAGTAGTAAAGTTAAAGAAAGGCAAGGGAGAGGGGTTGGCGCTTGACGCCGTCGTCCCCCACCGCCCTCCCCCGCGTCGTCTTAGTGGCGCGCGATGGCACGGCTGCGGCTGTCGCGCGGCCCAAAACGGCCCTTCTCAGGGCCATCAAAGGACGTCGGGAAGGCGTTGATTGTCGTGCATGCGCCGGTGTGGTTGGTTGTGTGTGAGACCCTTGTGGGTACTGTTTGCGTGCCGTGGTGGTTGGATTGTGGTGCCGGTGGCGGTAGGCGGCGGCGCGCGGTAGCGGAGCGGTTGTGGCCGTTTGTTGGTCTTTTTATTTTATTTTATTTGTTTTTGTTGTAGTTGTTTTTTTTGCGGCGGCCGACGTTTGGTTGCTCATGTATGTTTCTGGAGACTCTAGTTTGTTTGTGTGTTTGCTTGCTTTGCGGATGTCGTGTCTTTTGTGTGTGTGTGTTGTGTCTCTCTCTCTCAAAGCGGCGGGGGGACGTGAGACGTGGAAGTGGCCGGCGGGAATTGGGAAGGCGCGGTGGCGTTGACGTTGTAGTGTAGCGTAGCGTGCGCGCGCCTCGGAGACGGCGGCGGCCAGCCACCCGTGGTGTGTGGTGACGTCGTCCGGCTGTTGTGTGTGTGTATTGTGAGGGATGGGAGTGACGTCGATTGTTGGCGAGAGCGGCTGTGGACGGGAGGGGAATTGGTTGTTGTTGTTTTGCGGGGCGGCAAGACCGACAAAAGTTTTGCTCGCGACGGAGAGATGTTAGTGGCCCTGAAAAGGGCCGTTTTTGTTGGGCGGGCGCGCGTGCGCGGCGCGGTTTCTAGGCGCGCTCGCCGCGGATGCGGCGCGCGAGCTGGATGTCCTTGGGCATGATGGTGACGCGCTTGGCGTGGATTGCGCACAGGTTGGTGTCTTCGAAGAGGCCGACGAGGTAGGCCTCGCTGGCCTCCTGCAGGGCCATGACTGCGGAGCTCTGGAAGCGCAGGTCGGTCTTGAAGTCCTGGGCGATCTCGCGCACTAGGCGCTGGAACGGCAGCTTGCGGATGAGCAGCTCTGTGCTCTTCTGGTAGCGCCTGATTTCCCGCAGGGCGACGGTGCCCGGCCTGTAGCGGTGGGGCTTCTTGACGCCGCCGGTGGCGGGCGCGCTCTTCCTCGCCGCCTTGGTGGCGAGCTGTTTGCGCGGCGCCTTTCCGCCGGTGGACTTGCGGGCCGTTTGCTTTGTGCGGGCCATAGCGGAAGAGCGGCGTGGAGGTGCGTGCGGTACACGAAGCGTCCGGTGCTGCCTTGACAACGGGCCCGCGCACTGCACTGCACTTTTACTAGCGAGCTATCCTATGCTCGTGAAGATGCAGGGTGAGCATCTGGGTGCTATTCCTGCTGATACTGACTTGCTGGTACGGGAGGGTACTGGCTTAATTCGGGCTGGCCTGTCGGACGCGTAGCATCCATTGGTTGTCGGAATCTTAGCTTGTCCAAGTAGTCTCGATGACGTAGACAGTATTGGATCATTTCCTCCTTGGTGAGGTTCTCTCCTAGCTTTCCGAGCTCCTGGAGTTCCAGGTAAGCTGGGTGTTGCTCTGCTTCCGGACGAGTTTCCCCGCCCGCCGCGCCCCGGGCTGAGACCACAAAGATGTGTTCCCAGTCCATGGGCGTGAAGACAGGGTGCTGGTTGATGGTGTTCAGGTCCTTCCTCGATACCAGTCGTCTGAGGGCCTTGTTGCTCCTGACTGGTCCGTAGGGCTGGTGAGGAAGGGCCGGCTTCGTCCTTTCTGGTGGAGTGAATGGATAGGGGTTATCCAGGTGCGGGTATGTCCCGTCACGAAGAGACGCGGCGACCTTCTGCAGCACTGGCTGAACGCTGTGCTCCGTGGGGAGCGGAAGGCATTCAGCCTCCTCTGCAGCAAGTGGGGGTGTCTCGGTGTGCGCCTCCTCGTCGTGTGCCCGCGGCTCGACCTCCACGTCAGGAGGGAGAGCAGGCTGCTCCACTTCCATGGGTGCCTCTACGACGCCCGTCTCGTCAACTGGCGGCGCAGGTGGCTCCGTCTGGGTGGAGGCGTCGACCCCCGCTGGCCGACTCGCAGTGGAGCTGGCTGTGAGGGTGGACGACTTCTTTAGGACCCGCAGCTCTTCACGCAGCTGTTGCAGCTGTCGGTGAACAGCCACGAGTTCCTCCCTCATGGCGGCCCTCTCGGCCGCAAGGGCGGTGTGGAAGACGGCCAGTGCGTCGTCCGTGGAGGCTTCGTGACGGCACGGTCCACCACCCCCGCGGGAACGGGGGGGCGGGACGTCCGTCTCGACGCCAGGTACCACTGCTGGGCGTGGGGCGGCCATCTTGTTTCTGTAGCCCCGCACGTAGGCGCAGCTGCGCGTGTTTGCGGCGTGGGCACCGCCGCAATTCACGCACTTGGCAGCCGCGTCGCGAGGCTTGGTGCAGTCGCGTGTGTCGTGTGCCTCGGCACACTTCAAACACGCTGGAGTGCCCCTGCACACTTTGGCGATGTGCCCCATCTTTTGGCACTTGAAGCATTGCTGCTCCGTGCGCTGCTTCTTCTTGTGGCGGCGACTGCGACCGCGGTCCTTCCCGATCGCATCGACCAGGAGTTCGATCGCGGCCGCAATCTTGCTGCCCTTTCTGCGTCCAGCCATGTTCGCCTGCGTGTGGAGGTGCGTGCGCGCCGGCTTCATCTGCTGCCACGTGTACAGCGTGCCCCTGCGCTCCGTCCGCAGTCTCCAGCGTCCGCCGAGCGAGTGACGACGGGCCCGCGCGGCCCCGCGCCGCGCTTATATGCCCTCGGTGCGCGTGGTGGGGGGAGGGCGGGCCAGAGTCTATATAGGGGGGCGGCGGCAGAGAGCTCGCACCGTAGCCGACTCGCTAGCGCCGGGTGAGGAGCTGGCGCTTGTGTTTTTTCGCTTGCTTGCTTTGAGGAGGAGGAAGGAAGAAGAATGACAGGCCGCGGCAAGGGAGGAAAGGGGCTGGGCAAGGGTGGCGCCAAGCGGCACCGCAAGGTGTTGCGCGACAACATCCAGGGCATCACGAAGCCCGCCATCCGCCGCCTGGCTCGCAGGGGCGGCGTGAAGCGCATCTCTGGTCTGATCTACGAGGAGACCCGCGGAGTGCTGAAGGTGTTCCTGGAGAACGTGATCCGCGACGCGGTGACGTACACTGAGCACGCCAAGCGCAAGACTGTGACGGCCATGGACGTGGTGTACGCCCTGAAGAGGCAGGGGCGCACCCTGTACGGTTTCGGCGGTTAGGCAGGCAGCCAGCCAGCCAGCCAGCCGGTGTGCTGTGCTGCGTTGTGGCCTTCCCGCGGCCGTGCCGTGCCCGTGCTTGGTGGGAGAGACGAAAACGGCCCTTTTCAGGGCCACCACACTGTTCGGAGATTGAAAAGTGCGAAAGAGTCTGTGTTGCCTGTGCGTGTTGTTGTTGTTGCTGCTGCTGCTGCTGCGCGTGCGTTAGTTTTTGAGTTTGACGCGATGGGCGCGGCTGAGTCCAGTGTGTGCGTGGTTTGTTGTTTGTTTGTGGCGTGGGCATAGGCGGGCGGGCCGGATCGATCGATCGATCGATCGATCGATCGGATCAGCTGTTTGGTTTTTTTTTTTTTTTGTCTGTGCCACGCGCGCCCCTTTAATTGAAACATTATAATGCTAACAATGATCATCACATTATCGGTGTATTGATGTCGTTGTCGTTTGGAACGCGACTCTGTGCGTGCGCGGAGGGGTGCAGAAACAAAAAAGACAAAAAGAGAGAAACGACAAAATGTGTGCGCGTTCGGCCACACGGGCTGTGGACAAGATGGCGGACGTGCGCCGGCGCTGGCTGTGCAATGTATGTATGTGGACGTGTTGTGTAAAGTGCGGCGAGCACGGACGACGGAAACTTTGCTTTGGACGTAGGTTTGTGTGGTGGCCCTGAAAAGGGCCGATTGTTGTGAGCCGAGCCGGCAAGGCAAAGGCAGGCGCGTTTGCGTGCAGGGAGCACGCAAGCGCAGCGCCGCGCTCTCTGTTTAGGCCTTCTTCTCGGTCTTCTTTGGCAGCAGGACGGCCTGGATGTTGGGCAGGACACCACCCTGTGCGATGGTGACGCCCGACAAGAGCTTGTTGAGCTCCTCGTCGTTGCGGATGGCGAGCTGCAGGTGGCGCGGGATGATGCGCGTCTTCTTGTTGTCGCGGGCCGCGTTTCCGGCCAGCTCGAGCACCTCAGCCGCGAGGTACTCCATGACGGCGGCGAGGTAGACGGGCGCCCCGGCGCCGACGCGCTCGGCGTAGTTTCCCTTGCGCAGGAGGCGGTGGATTCTGCCGACCGGGAACTGGAGCCCAGCCCTGCTTGAGCGGGACTTTGACTTGCCCTTGACTTTGCCTCCCTTTCCGCGTCCGGACATGGCGTTTGGCTAGTTGAAACACGTAACGTAACGGTGCGAGCCGCAGCGAGTCGAGCAGCGGAGTGCGTGGCGGCGGGACTAGGGTGGGGGTCCCTTTATGGGCTCGGGTGCGGCGGCCGGTTGCGCGCGCGCCCCATTGGTCGGCGGCCGCAACAGGGCGAGCTGGTAAAGGTGGGGTGTTGCGGTAGCGGCGGGTGCCACTGTGTGGGGAGACGCTGACTAGAGCGGAGCGCTTGCTGCTTGCTGTTGTACGTTCGAGATGCCGCCCAAGACTAGCGGGAAGGCCGCCAAGAAGGCTGGCAAGGCGCAGAAGAACATTTCGAAGGGCGACAAGAAGAAGAAGCGCAAGAGGAAGGAGAGCTATGCCATCTACATCTACAAGGTGCTGAAGCAGGTGCACCCCGACACGGGCATCTCGTCGAAGGCGATGAGCATCATGAACAGCTTCGTGAACGACATTTTCGAGCGCATTGCGGCCGAGGCGTCTCGCCTGGCGCACTACAACAAGCGCTCGACCATCACGTCCCGCGAGATCCAGACGGCTGTGCGGCTCTTGCTGCCTGGCGAGCTGGCCAAGCACGCCGTGAGCGAGGGCACGAAGGCGGTGACCAAGTACACGAGCTCCAAGTGAGGGGGTTAAGGCTCTAGGGAGCTCCCCTCCGTTGCGAGAGCGGCAAAACGGCCCTTTTCAGGGCCACCAAATTGCCTTTGCGGGAAGAGCGGAATTGTTGTTTGTGTGAGGCGGCGCATAGCTACCCGGTTTGGTTGGTTGCGAAGCAGCTGGTGGTGGTGGTTATGCGTGCTCGCGAGTCTTGGCGTGGTTGGTTGGTTGGTTGGTTGTTTGTTTGTCGACACCATAGACAGGAGGTGTTGTCTGTGTCGCTGATTCCTTTCCTTTCTTTGTCTCTGTCTGCCCGGTTAGTCACGTGACTGCAATTGAAACCCCTCGCGACTGTTGGATGTCACCGTTAGGGCCGTCGGCGGGTTTGTTTGTTGTCACATCATACATACATGATGGCGAGGGTGAAATGTTGTGTTGCCGTCTTACTATTCCCTTTGCTGTACGGCGTGGAGGTGTGTTGGTGACGTTTTAAAAAAAAAAAATGGACGTGTCTTTACTAGTCATTAAGAAGACGCAAGAATTGTACGGGCGGGTGGGGTAGGCGACACGCACGGTGGTGTACCCATTTATTTGGCCCTTGATTTTGATAGCCGTTTCTGCAGTTGATTTGAATGATTGATTGTTGTGCGCACGCACGCCGGTGTCGTCATTCAAGGTGCACGTGTGTTCGGTTCAGTGACGGTAGACGACGACGGCCGTTGTTTGTTGTTATGGGCGTACACGCGGTTGTCTGTGTCCCCCGGTGAAATGGCCGGTTTGTCGGTGATGTGATGTGATCCGATCCGGCGGCCCTGAGTAGCTGTCTATGGGCATCATGGCAACGTGTCGGTCTGAACACCCGTCTCACTGTGGCACCGTCGGCGCTGCGAACGGTGACGAAAGGCTGACTGTGATCGGTCGGATGTCATGTCTTGTCTGGGCAGAACGTGTGGAATGAGCCAAAAAAAAAAACTGTGGGGACGGAAACAATGGTGGAGGAGGGGAACGAAAATAATAAAACGAAACGAAACGAAGAAAAAGAAGAAGGAGAAGCAATCACCGGAAAACGAGACAGGGGAAAAACGGAGAGGCGCTGTCTAGAGCAACGGAACGTTCCCGTGCATTGCAGCCGCACTGACATGCGTTTACGGCGCGGCTGCAAGTGTCGGCCGTGGTGACGGCTGAATTGCATTGCCTTCCCGGATGCAACGTTCGCCCGATATGGCTCGGAGGAAGAATCTATGAGAGAGTGCCTTGCCCTTGCCGTTTCGTGTGCGGTGTAGCGAATGATGTGTGTGTGTGTGTGTGTGTGTGTGTGTGTGTGTGTGTGTGTGTAGTGGGGAATGGATGGTCGATAGCTGCCGTCACGGTCGAGATAACGCAGTCAAAGGTGTCGCGAAAAAGTGTGTTAGCCGTGGTTGGTTTGTGTGTTTGTTTTGTTTGTAAAGAGAAGGGACGAGAGAAAGAAGGTAGGTGGAGAGTGCGTTGCGTGTTGCGAACTGCGTCCGTGAATACGGCAGTATTTGGTGGTGGGCGTGCCCTTGCAGGTGGCCCGGAAGGCGTGTTCGTTTCGCGGTAGTGTGGACGGGTGAGGGGCACGCGTAACGCTGCGCTGCTGGCATATTCGGGAGATGGGAGGGGGCGAAAGGAGAAAGGAGACGCGGAGGGCGCGTGTGGGTGGTTCGCGCTGCGCTCGGCGGTTGTGTTTGTTTGTGCAACAAATGTGTTGCCGGGAGGGGGACCGTTGTTGTGGTGGTTGCGGTTGTAGCCTCCGACGCGGCTGGCAGTGAACAACGTGAGACGACGGATGCGTGGCTGGGGCGGCGCATGTCGCCGGTGCCATGCCTTTAGAGCCGCGTGGTCGGGGTGTGCGCACCGCGTGTCGTGTTGCGAGACATCACATGTGCTGCTGCGCACCGGTGGCGTGGCGTGGCGTGGCGTGGGGGCGAGGAGAGCGAGCCGCGCCAGTACCGCGCGGTGTGCTTGTGCGCCGGAGAATGGCACACTGCGCCTGCCCGTTGAGGAGGCTGATGGCCGTGGTGTGGTGGAAATGGAGCGCGTCGGACGTGTACCAATGAGAAAGAGAAACAAAGCAAGCAACCACGAACGAAAGGTGGAGGGAGGCATTGTGTCACATGTGGCGGTGGGGAAAAACGAAAAAAAAAACAAAAAACAAAAAACAAAACAAACAAAGACGTTAAGAAAGAGGAGAAACAACAAAGACAATGAGTCGTGCGTTCGCGAGGGGGGTGGGTGTGCGTGCGTAACGCCGGTACGCGCAGTGCGGAGCCCAACGGCTGTGTCGTCGGCCGAATGGGTGCGGGAATAGAGGCCGCGTCGGCACGGAGAAGGAAGCAAGAAGGAAGGACGCACGCGCGCTGCGGCGTTGGCGCGGTTTGCGGCTGGCGCCTTTGGTGGCAACGGCCAGGACAAGCAGCGGTGTATGGTGTTGTGCGGGGCGGACAGGGGCGGCGGTGGTGGACGGGGAGGAGGCGGTGGCGTGTGTGGTACGGCGAAAACGGGACGGACGGCCGGCGGATGTTGAGAGGCGCCGCCCGCGCACGCACGCAGACACACAGAAGGGAAGAGCGAGAAAGGAACAAATGGAGGGGGCGAATGTGGAGGTGCGGGGAGGGGGAGGCGGTGGTGTTTGTGGGCATGTGGTGGGAGAGAAGGGCGGGGGCGGAAGGACAGAGGCGCGAGGCGACAGCCTGTGCTTGTTGCTTGCTTGCGTCTTTTTGTTTTTTTATTTTGTTTTTATCCTTTGGTCGCCTTGGAGCCTGTCGGTCCCGTCCGTGTGTGGCCACGCTGTGGGTGCGTGTATGTTTGTACGTTTCGTTTTTTGTCTTCTTCTGCAGCAGAGGCGGCCAGCAAATGAGTGCGGTTGGATGGATGGGCGGCCACGGCACGGCACCGCACCTGTGCCCAAGGAGGAGACGCTGGCGGCGGGCCACCCTCGGATGCGGCCGGCCGGGGCTGTGTGCGCCGCTGCAACAACAACGAGTAAACAAGACGAAGACGAAGCGGATGGCTGGTGAGTGCATTTCGGCGGTAGACGAGGCAGTGTGTGATGTGGCGTTGTGACGGGGGGGTTTGCTCACGCGGCCTCGTTGTGTTGATGCGCAGGAAGACGAGATGCGGGCAGACGCGTACAGAGAGACGAGCCCGGTCTGCAGCAGGATGTGCGGCGCGCCGAGTGCAGAGCAGCGCGCGCCGGCTGGGCTGGGTTCGGCTGGGCCCGCCCGGCGGCGGGCCGCGCTGTTGTCGCGGACGTGAGCGCCCCCTGGCGGGTGGTCGGAGGCGGCGCGGTGGACGTGTGGCTGGTTGGCAGTGCACATTGCGAGTGGCTGGCTGGCTGGCTGGCTGGCTGGCTGGCGGGCGGGCGGTCGGTCGGCGGCGGCGGCGAGAAGAGAGAGGAGGTATGTGTTGCGGGCGCCTTTGCTGCGCTGCGTCGTTGCGTGCCTGGGCGTGCGCCTGTCGACTGTGTGTGACTGTGTTGGGCGTTGTGCCACCCACGTACGTGTGCTCGGCCGAAGGCAGGCGTCGGAAAGAAGAGGGCGAAGGGCAGGAAAGTGGGTCGGTGTGCGTGCGTAGCCCGTGATGTGATGATGTCACGTCACGTCATGTGTTTGCGAAGCGGCTGCCGAGAGGTGTGTGGTAGCGAGCGGGAATGTGCGTTTGGTGGTTGCGGCGTGAGGTGAGGGTGGGAGAATATTGGGGCGGGCGGGCGGGCGGGCGGGCCGTTGTTGGTGGTTCCTCCTGTGGTTGTTTGTGCAGCTTTGATGGCAACGTGGAAGGACGCCGGTTTCGTGCCTTGCGTGTGGTTGTCGACGGTGACTGGTTGGGGTGTGCGCCGATGCACGTGCCATGTCGTTAGTATGTTTGGGTCGTGAGTGTTGTTTTTGGCTGTGTTGTTGTGTACGGGAAGGGGGGGGAGAGGAGGAGGCGGGTGGATAGTGCGTGCAGTAGTGTCGTTGCGACGGGCGCGTCGGGTGGAGCTGTGCGTAGTGGCGGAAAGGTGTAGGTTGCGGGAAGGGAGCCCGTCGTGTGTCGTGTCGTGTCGTTGACGGGGTCGCGTGCGTGCGTTGTGAAATCGAGTGTGGCGGGAAAGGAGCAGTGTGCCGCTGGCGTCGTGGCCGTTAGCAGAGGCTGTGCTTGTCCGTTTGTTACCTGTTGGACGCTTGGTGCGAGTTGTTTGCTGCTGTTGTTGTTGTCATCGTTGTCGTTGTCGCCCCCGTCTCGCGGGTTGTTTTTGTTTGTCGGCTGTGCTGTGTCGGCGAGCTGTTTTGCGGTGCGTGAATGTGTTGGTGCAAAAGTGGCGGCGTTATGGCTGCGCCCGCGACGAGCCGCGGGCGCGCCATTGATGATGTTCAAACACAGAGCGGCTGTGTGCAATGGGAGGCCTGCGTACGGGTAGCGGTGTTGTCGTACGTGCATCCGGCCCGGTGCGGAAAGCGCCGTTGCCGTTTGCCCCTTAGTTGCCAGCCATGTCGCGTGAGCGGCGGGTTGCCTCTGGTCGACGTGGTGCTCGGGTTTGTGGTTGTTGGTGCCCTTTGGCCGGTGGGTGGTGTTTAATTTTGTTTTTGTGTGTGTGTGTGTTTTATATCTGCCTCCTGCTCGGTCGTGCGGCGGTTTGGTCGACGTCGTCTGTAGTTTTTGCGGCTTGCCGACGACCGACCGACACACCTTTGAAACCTACGTGTGGCGCCCGAAGGTGAACGTAACCTGACCGCGGACCTCTCGGCGCCTTAACCTAACCTAACCTCTAACCTAAGATGTCCGGCCGTAAAGGTAGGTGCGGCCACCTGACGCCTCACGTCCGAACGCTTAACCTAACTTTGACGCTTAACCTAACTGTAACCCTTAACCTAACCCACGTCCACCTAACCTAACCTAACCTCACCTTAGGGTGGTGTACACCGCGAATGCCTTAGGGCATGTTATGTTATATAGTCTTAGGTGGAGTCCACTATACGCAACAAGCGGCTACACGGGTAGCAGGGGTTGTGTGGCGTGGGCTGGGCGGTTCTGTTTAGGTTGGATGGCCCTTGGGCAAGTACGGAAAGGGCAACGGGCGCGGGGCAAGGTCAGGACATGCGGGGACCCAAGCGGCAATCGGTATTGTAATTGTCAACTGTCGAAGCTCTGCGTTGGTAAAGTACCGGAACGTCAAGCGCTGATAGAAAGCGCCGAAGCTGCAATCGTTATAGGTACAGACGGTGCTTTAGAAAGGATAGCGTGCATGCAACCGGTGGTGGAGTGGTTCGTCGCTGTTAGTAGTAGTTTATCCTGTGTAGTGAAGTAGAAGTGGTGGACGGTTCCTGTGAACTATTGTGGGTGGAGGGTACACTCAACAGCCGAGCTAGGTTGATAATTGGCTCCTTTTACCGACCTCGCGACTCAGCAGCATTAGTGGCCGAACAAGTGAGAGAAAATGTGGACATACATTTTCCTTTCCTCAGCGTGTTACAGTCTTAGGTGGAGATTTCAATGTGCCAGATGTTCAGGACGGGTGGTAGGGACAGAGCATCGAGTGACAGTATACCGAGTGCACCATCCGAACGAAAATTACCGCGAGCAATTAAACAGAGAGAGAACCGACTCGTGGAGATAACATCGTGGACCTACCGATGACAAACAGACCCCGAACTTGTCGACTCTGTATGTGCAGAACAGGGACCCAGTGATCAAGAGGCCGTTGCAGCATCGCTGAATATGGACGTTAATAGGAATATACACAAAAAAGGGAGGAAGGTTTATCTGTTTAGCAAGAGTAATAGAAGGCAGATTTGAGACTAGCAGACAGATGAAAACGCAAATGTCTGCTCCGACACTGACAATGTTGAGTGTTTATGGAGAAAGTGCAAGGCAATCGTAAAACGCGTCTTAGACAGGTACGTGCCGAGTAAAACTGTGAGGGATGGGAAAAACCCACCGCGGTACAACAACCAAAGTTTAGGAAACTATAGCGAAAGCAAGGAGAGCTTCACTCAAAGTTGAAACGCAGCCAAAACCTCTCAGACAAACAGACGCTAAACGATGTCCAAAGTTAGCGT
Source organism: Schistocerca nitens (assembly GCF_023898315.1). Classification (NCBI taxonomy): domain Eukaryota; kingdom Metazoa; phylum Arthropoda; class Insecta; order Orthoptera; family Acrididae; genus Schistocerca; species Schistocerca nitens. The sequence continues at coordinate 74,821 of NW_026045786.1, forward strand.
AAGGAGGGCTATGCGTGAAGCGTCCGGTGAATGCGAAAGTAAAATTCCATGTACCGACGTGACAGGAAATCAAATCAAATCCTAGGACGTTGTGGTCGTACGTTGAATCAGTAGTAAGCGGCTCGAAACGGCATATCCAGACACTCCGGGATGATGATGGCATTGAAACAGAGGATGACACGCGTAAAGCTGTGAAATACTAAACACCTGTTTCCAAAGCTGTTTCACGGAGGACGACCGCACTGCAGTTCCTTCTCGCACAAACGAAAAAATGGCTGACATCGAAATAAGTGTCCAAGGAGGAATAGAAAAGCAACTGGAATCACTCAACAGAGGAAAGTCCACTGGACCTGACGGGATACCAATTCGATTCTACCTACACAGAGTACGCGACAGAACCTCCTAACAGCCGTGTACCGCAAGTCTCTAGAGGAACGGAGGGTTCCAAATGATTGGAAAAGAGCACAGGCAGTCCCGGGCTTGAAGAAGGGTCGTCGAGCAGATGCGCAAAACTATAGGCCCTATATCTGTGACGTCGATCGGTTGTAGAATGTGAGAACATGTTTTATGCTCGAGTAGTAGCATGTCGTTTTTTGGAAACCCAGTGTCTACTATGTAGGAATCAACATGGATTCCGGAAACAGCGATCGTGTGAGACCCAACGCGCTTTATTTGTTCATGGGACCCAGAAAATATTAGATACAGGCTCCCAGGTAGATGCCATTTTGGTTGACATCCGGAAGGAGGGCGTTCGATACAGTTCCGCACTGTCGCCTGATAAACAAAGTAAGTGTCTGCAGAATGTCGGACCAAGTGTGTGTGGCTGGACTGAAGAGATTGTAGCAAACAGAACACAGCATGTTGTGTTATCAATGGAGAGACGTCTACAGACGTTAAAGTAACCTCTGGCGTGCCACAGGGGAGTGTTATGGGACCCATTGCTCTTCACACACAATGTATATAAATGACCTAGTAGATAGTGTCGGACGTTGCATGCGTCTTTTCGCGGATGATGCTGTAGTATACAGAGAAGTTGCAGCGAAAAATGCAGGACGATCTGCAGCGGATAGGCACGTGGTGCAGGGAGTGGCAACTGTCCCTTAACATGTATTGCGAATAATATAGAAAGACGGACCCTTTATTGTATGATTGATTATATGATAGCGGGACAAACACTGGTAGCAGTTACGTCTGTAAAATATCTGGGAGTATGCGTGCGGAGTGATTGGGAGTGGGATGATCATCATATTAAAAAAAAAAAACAAAAAAAAAAAACAAACAAAAGTAATTGTTGGTAAGGCGGGTACCAGGTTGCGATTTATTGGGAGAATGCGTAGCAAATGTCGTCCATCAACAAAGGAGGAGGTGGCTTACAAAACACCCGTTCGTTCGACCTATACGTGCGTGTTGCCCATCAGTGTGGGATCCGTACCAGGTCGCGTTGACGGAGGCGACGGAGACGATCCAACGTTTCGTCGCAGGGTCATTTGGTAACCGTGATAGCGTTACGGAGATGTTTAACAAACCCAAGCGGCAGACTCTGCAATAGAGGCGCTCTGCATCGCGGTGTAGCTTGCTCGCCAGGTTTCGAGATATTGCGTTTCTGGATGGGGTATCGAATATATTGCGTATACCTCCCGAGGAGATCACGAATGGATGTGGTTAGAGAGATTCGAGCGCGCACGGAGGCGTTTTTTTTGCAGACTGTCGGTTCGTCCCGCGAACCATACGCGACTGGAACAGCAAAGGGAGGTAAATGACATTGGCACGTGAAGTGCCCTCCGCCACACACCGTTGGGTGGCTTGCGGAGTCTAAATGTTAGAGGTCGGCTGTCGGTGTGTGCTTTTGAAGGCAGATTCGGTGCGTCTGTAGTTGCGGATGGCGGTTAGCCACCCTCGCTTAAAGCGGCGAGGGGCGGCGGCGCCTCGGTTGGCCGGTGCCCATGTTGCGCAGGCGGCGCTCGTTTTTGTTTTGCGGCGGGCAATTTTGTGGGAAACGGGCGCGAATGTTGGCGGGCGAGGTGGCCCGACGGCCGCGGGCCGATCGGGAAACGGTGGGAGGGCGATGGGGCGGCGGAGGTGCGTTTGCACGGCCGTCATCGCCGCACGCCTCCGCTTGTGTGGCTGTGGCGGCGGCCGCGCTGGCCGGGCTGGCGCGGCGACGGTGCGCCAGTTTTGCCGAAGGTTTGGCCATTGTGGCGGGTCGTCGGCTGGGGCTGTGGGGGCGGCATTTGGGCGGGGGCGGCGATTCTCGGCGGGCCGAGCCAGGCTGTGGCGCGCGGTAGCTGCAGTTTGGCCGTGGTTTGCGGCGCTGCCGTGGCGACTGGTTGGCGACTGTGGTGTGGCCGTGTGTAGCCCCATCCTCGGTGGTTTGAATGGCGCGGGTGGTTGCGGCGCAGGTTTGGGGCTGGTCCGCACAGGCTGTCGGACGTTGGGCGGTAGCAAGCGCGGGAGGCGCGGCGCGGCGGCGCGCAGAGTGGCGGCCGCTCTCTCGGCCGTCCGCGCCCGCCCGCGACACTGGCTGGGCCTGGCGGCGCGGCTTCGGTCTCCGAGCAGCCGAGCTGTGTGCACACGCGGAGGGTGCGCTGCGAACTTTTAAGTTTGAAGTGCTCCCACTGCGTGTTAAAAAGCAATTGTGTCCTGATAGGGCCGTCTTACTAGTGATAGGCGAGATCCTCCGGGATAGCCGGATGGGCTAGGAATGTTTAGCATAGGGAATGAAGAGGCACCAGGGCCTCCTCACCAGGCAGTCGACCGACAGGTGGCCGACTCCCTGGGCGGGGTACGTCCGCGCGCCTTCAGGCACAGATCAAGAAGTAGGGCAAGGCCTAATTCCGCGAGTAGGTCCGAGTCTCTCCATCGCAACGTCGAAAGACACTACCACACGAGCGCCGAGAGGGAACTGACAACAGGAACGACGCCCACCATGGAGCAGGCAATGCTCCAAACCATCGAAAAGCTGCGAAGGGAAAGTTCGGAACGCCCGAAAACCCTGGAAACTGCCAAGCCAACTGCCCCCAACAGGGGAAAAACCACTGAAGCAGTAGCCGCTGCCATTGAAGCGGAAAAACGCAAGATAGCCGCCGCAGCTGCCGCCGCCGCGGAAGAAACCAAGATGGCCGCCGGCGCATTAACATCAACCGAACGACACCAAATTGACACCAGAGACACAAATTACACCAACCAGCAAATCCAGCAAGTAACAAACCACCTAGTGGGTGCGAAAGGAGGAGAAATGGAACATTACGCGTCATCGAGCGAGGACGAAGAAATGGACCAAGACACGCCACAAATGGATCAAAACACGCACCAAATGCAACAAATGGAGCTATACGAAGATAACGAGGGCTTCAGAGTGCCAAGAAAAACAATCAAGAGGAAAAATTCCACTGAAACCGACACCCAAAACAAGCAGTTCACAATAGAAACGAGGAATAGATTTGACACCTTGCAGAGCACACAAAACCTGCAAACAGGGAACAGTACACCACAAGAGATGCCTCAACAGAGCCAAAACATGACAACATCACAGAGAATAACGCCGAAAAAGCCCAGGGTACCCCCCATAACCATACAGTATGCAGGCCACTACCTGACATTAAATGCAGCACTGAAAAAAGAAATGGAAGGACCCATTAGGGTGATACACAAAGGAAAGTCCATAAAGTATCACTTCGAGTCGGTCAGAGACCAAAGAACAGCATTGGCCTTCTTCAGACGCCACCAAATCGGAAATTACACCCACCAGCTTCAAGAGGACAGACAGCTCAAAGTAGTCATCAAAGGTCTGCCTGACACAGTCACGGAAGACGAACTCAGCACAGACTTACGATACAACAACTTCCATCCAAATAATGTACACCAGTACAAGAAAAGGATCCCTGAAACAAGGGAACTTAAACCCATGGACGTGTTCTGCATTTCACTAGATAAAAAACCCGAAAATCAGAACATCTACAACTTGCGATACCTACTGGACACAAAAGTCACAATTGAGACCTACAAAAACAGAGGTGGACCACCACAGTGTAAGAAGTGCCAAGGATTTTTTCACACAGCCGGATACTGTGGCATGCCCACCAGGTGTGCAAGATGTGGAGGTGACCACAGAGCAAAAGATTGCCAACTACCGACAAATGCCATCCTACACTGCATCAACTGTGGAGAAGACGGGCATGCAGCGTCCCACAGAGGCTGCAGGGCGTACCAGGAAGCAGCAGAAGCTTACGGAAGAGAAAACCAACAACACCAGCAAAGACAAGCAAGCCATCAGCAACAGATAAGACCAACAGCGATGCCAACACCAGCAGAGGCACAACAAAGAGGGAGAAGAAGAGCATGGGGCAACATTAACACACAAGGAACTGAAACAACAACAGGCAACCAACAACAAGGTATGATGGAAGGAGTCAAGTGCTTCATTGACGAAGTAAAATCCATCTGGGCATCCTTCAACTGGAGGCAAGTCGCGAACACAGCAAGAACAACACTACAAGAGTTCAACTCAGCACCTGACGCCATGTCAAAATTGATGGCTATCGCTGGAGGAGCGATGAAAATATTTGAAATTTTCAATGGAAATTAACAGGAGAGGGCAGAAACTACTGCGCATCTGCAATTTTAATGCATGCGGAATAAAAAACAAAAGGGACCTCCTAAACGAATTTATTGAGCAGAACAAAATTGATATACTAATGGTCACAGAGACCCACCTACGACCGTCCCAAAACTGCAAACTTAGGAACATGATATGCCACCGCACGGATAGAGTAAACAGGATGGGTGGAGGAACTGCCATATACCTCAGGCAAGACATAATACACCACCCAGAACCAACCCCGCCAACGACAGCACTTGAGGCAACATTGGTAAATATAGAGACGTCCAATGGCAAACTGCTACTAGTAGCAGCGTATCTCAGCCCAAGAGCGAACCTGGAAGAAAACGATCTTACACAAATATTTGATAATCACGACCGCATACTACTGGCAGGGGACCTAAATGCGAAGAACGAAGCTTGGAACGCACACAGAAGCAACCCTCGTGGAGAAGCACTACAAAACCTAGAGGAAAGGCTCCAAGCTGTCGTCACAGCCCCCCTGGAAGCGACATATGTACCGTTCAACAGCAGACATCAACCAGACGTCCTGGACATATTCATCGTCAAGAACATGGACCCAGATATGGATATGCAAGTCAAAAACAGACTGACATCAGACCATCTTCCAGTGATTACTCAAATAGGGGAGACAATAGAACCCCCACCACACAGACAGAAAATAACAACAGACTGGAACCAATTCAGATGCTGGCTGAATAACAATGTTAACCCCACTGCCCCACTCAACAGTGAACAACAAATTGACGAGGCTATTGGTACCCTCTCGGACCAAATCAAAAACGCACAAAGAAAGGCCACAACCAAGATGACATTCGAGGAAGAAAAGAACAACGAGCTCCCACCATTGATTCAAGACCTCAAATACCTCAAAAACAGAGCGAGAAAGCGATGGACACAACACAGAAACCCACAAGACAGAAGAGAGATGAATAGACTCACGCGGGAAATACATAAAAGAGTACTAGAATGGAAGGCGGAAAAGTGGGAGGACCGAATGAGTGAGCTAACACTCAGAGGAAGAGAGGACTGGAAGCTGATCAAAAGCTTGAAAAACTCGAAACCAAGAAAGTCAGCACTAGTGGACGGAGACACCATAGTATTTGATGCACTACGACAGGCAGAGCTCTTCGCCCAGACCTATGAGGAGCAGAACAAAATAGAAGAGGAGGGTAACCAAACACAAGAAGAAATAGAATTCGCCAGACACATCAACCAGGAGGCTGAGGCAATCAAAAACACGCCAGCAGATGATAGGCCAGAACTGACAACACCAACAGAGGTCCGGAGAATATTAGCAAGACTAGGAACACGATCAGCACCTGGACCAGACAACATCACAAATGAACAGCTAAAACTAATCCCACGAAAACCGCTGGTGCTACTAACACGCATCATAAATGCTTGCATGATGCTAAACTACTTCCCAGTCGCGTGGAAAATCAGCAAGATCGTACCGATCCCCAAGGCAGAGAAAGATCTAAAGAAGCCCGAGAACCACCGCCCAATTAGCTTACTCTGCACCATGTCGAAGCTTCTAGAACGCGTTTTGCTCCCGCGAATAAGACAACCCCTCCTGGATGGGAACGTCATCAGGAGAGAACAGTTCGCTTACCAACAAACATTATCAGCGGAGCTCCAACTGCTAAGAATCACAGAGGAGATCACAAAAGCAATGAACCTGGCAAAGTACACAGCAGCACTAATGCTGGACGTCGAAAAAGCTTACGACAAGGTGTGGAGGAACAATCTGCTGGTGAAGCTAAAAGAAGATACCGACATCCCCAGGTGCTACTTACGCATGATCAACAGCTTCATGACAAACAGACGATTTTTTGTAAAAATAAACGGGCAAAGATCGGAAACTAAGACCTTGGAGGAAGGGATTCCTCAGGGATCGGTACTGTCTCCCACCCTCTTCACAGTGTATGTGAATGACATTCCAAAAACAGAGAACACAGTACTGGCCCAATTCGCCGATGACACGGCAATACTGACAAGCCACAGAAGACTAGACACTACAATTAGACGACTACAAGAACAAACTAACCTAACTGAAAAATGGGCAAAGCTAAATAAAATAAAAATTAACGCAGAAAAGACCAAAGCCATCCTGTTCACAAGACGAAGACCAAACATACAAGATAGAATAGAACTCAACGGACATAGAATCAACTGGACAAACAAAGTAAAATATCTAGGAGTCACATTGGACAAGAAAATGTTATTCACAGACCACATCAAGGAGAAGAAGACGAAAATTACAAGGGCAATCCACGCTATCTACCCACTTCTGACAAGCAAAGAAATGACAACCCGGACCAAGATGCGGATTTACAAGGCATTAATACAGCCTGCCATCCTGTACGGGTGTTCCGCATGGGGTATCACGTGTAAGACTAACATTAAGAAACTGCAGACACTCCAGAACAGGTGCCTAAAGCTCACCCTACATGCACCTCCATGGACCAGCACAGAGGCAGTCCACAGGGAACTCGAGATGCCAGGAATAGCTGAACAAATCGAAGAAGCCACCAGGAAACTGGTGACAAAGATAGAGAGACTCAGACCTACGAACAACAGGCTTGAAGACATTGCCACGGTGGAACCAACCGCCTGGCACAAAGTCAAGGTACCTCTATCAATCATTAGAAACCAACAATAGTAACCACCAACTGAGGAACCGAGAAGAGTGAAGAAAGAACACAATCAAGAAGAATACAAGAAACAGTACTCAAATCCCGTCAACCATCATTAAATCAGGACCACTAAAGGGCGAAAGTGCCCACAGTGAGTCCCAAAGTGCTGAACAAGGAGACCCAATTATTTGTTTTGTTAATAAATAAATGGAGCCCCCAATTAAGAAAAACCTATCCTGCACACAAGGGGGACCAAGCTCCTAAGGAGCTAGAACCCCAGCCATCACACGAACAAAAAAAAAAAAAAAAAAAAAAAAAAAAAAAAAAAAAAAAAAAAAAAAAAAAAAAAAGCGGCGCGGCGGCTATTCTCTGCCGTGCTTGCCGCCTTGCCGCTCTCTCTCGCTGTTCTGTTGTTGTGTGTACGCGCGTCGTCCGTCGAAATAATGGCAGATCAGGCGGCTACGAACGAGACTGCTGCGGCACCCGCCGCCACCGGCACGACGAAGAAGGCCAAGTCTGCGGCGTCTGCGAAGAAGCCGCGCGCCAAGCCTGCGCACCCGCGCACCTCTGAGATGGTGACGGCCGCCATCAAGAGTCTGAAGGAGCGCGGCGGCTCGTCGCTGCAGGCGATCAAGAAGTACATTGCCGCGCACTACAAGCTGGACGCGGAGAAGCTGGCGCCCTTTATCAAGAAGTACCTCAAGTCGGCCGTCGTGGCTGGCGAGCTGGTGCAGACGAAGGGGAAGGGCGCGTCCGGCTCTTTCAAGCTTGCCGGCGCCGGCGGCGGGGCGGCCGAGGGCGGCAAGGCTCGTGCCGGCGGTGCGAAGAAGAAGCGCGCCGCTCCGGCCAGCAAGGAGAAGAAGGGCGGCCGCGCGGCCGGCGCAAAGAAGGCTGGTGGCGTGAAGGCGGCGACCGGTCGGAAGGCGGGCGCCGCCAAGAAGGCGTCTGCGGCGTCGGCGGCTCCCGCGGGTGCGAAGAAGGCGGCTGCGGCCAAGCCGGCCAAGGCCAAGTCGCCGTCGAAGGCGAAGAAGGCCGCCAAGGTTCCGACGAAGAAGCCGAAGGCGCCGCGCCCGAAGAAGGCGACGACGCCGTCTAAGGCGAAGGCGTCGCCCAAGAAGAAGAAGTAAAGTAGTAAAGTTAAAGAAAGGCAAGGGAGAGGGGTTGGCGCTTGACGCCGTCGTCCCCCACCGCCCTCCCCCGCGTCGTCTTAGTGGCGCGCGATGGCACGGCTGCGGCTGTCGCGCGGCCCAAAACGGCCCTTCTCAGGGCCATCAAAGGACGTCGGGAAGGCGTTGATTGTCGTGCATGCGCCGGTGTGGTTGGTTGTGTGTGAGACCCTTGTGGGTACTGTTTGCGTGCCGTGGTGGTTGGATTGTGGTGCCGGTGGCGGTAGGCGGCGGCGCGCGGTAGCGGAGCGGTTGTGGCCGTTTGTTGGTCTTTTTATTTTATTTTATTTGTTTTTGTTGTAGTTGTTTTTTTTGCGGCGGCCGACGTTTGGTTGCTCATGTATGTTTCTGGAGACTCTAGTTTGTTTGTGTGTTTGCTTGCTTTGCGGATGTCGTGTCTTTTGTGTGTGTGTGTTGTGTCTCTCTCTCTCAAAGCGGCGGGGGGACGTGAGACGTGGAAGTGGCCGGCGGGAATTGGGAAGGCGCGGTGGCGTTGACGTTGTAGTGTAGCGTAGCGTGCGCGCGCCTCGGAGACGGCGGCGGCCAGCCACCCGTGGTGTGTGGTGACGTCGTCCGGCTGTTGTGTGTGTGTATTGTGAGGGATGGGAGTGACGTCGATTGTTGGCGAGAGCGGCTGTGGACGGGAGGGGAATTGGTTGTTGTTGTTTTGCGGGGCGGCAAGACCGACAAAAGTTTTGCTCGCGACGGAGAGATGTTAGTGGCCCTGAAAAGGGCCGTTTTTGTTGGGCGGGCGCGCGTGCGCGGCGCGGTTTCTAGGCGCGCTCGCCGCGGATGCGGCGCGCGAGCTGGATGTCCTTGGGCATGATGGTGACGCGCTTGGCGTGGATTGCGCACAGGTTGGTGTCTTCGAAGAGGCCGACGAGGTAGGCCTCGCTGGCCTCCTGCAGGGCCATGACTGCGGAGCTCTGGAAGCGCAGGTCGGTCTTGAAGTCCTGGGCGATCTCGCGCACTAGGCGCTGGAACGGCAGCTTGCGGATGAGCAGCTCTGTGCTCTTCTGGTAGCGCCTGATTTCCCGCAGGGCGACGGTGCCCGGCCTGTAGCGGTGGGGCTTCTTGACGCCGCCGGTGGCGGGCGCGCTCTTCCTCGCCGCCTTGGTGGCGAGCTGTTTGCGCGGCGCCTTTCCGCCGGTGGACTTGCGGGCCGTTTGCTTTGTGCGGGCCATAGCGGAAGAGCGGCGTGGAGGTGCGTGCGGTACACGAAGCGTCCGGTGCTGCCTTGACAACGGGCCCGCGCGGCCCCGCGCCGCGCTTATATGCCCTCGGTGCGCGTGGTGGGGGGAGGGCGGGCCAGAGTCTATATAGGGGGGCGGCGGCAGAGAGCTCGCACCGTAGCCGACTCGCTAGCGCCGGGTGAGGAGCTGGCGCTTGTGTTTTTTCGCTTGCTTGCTTTGAGGAGGAGGAAGGAAGAAGAATGACAGGCCGCGGCAAGGGAGGAAAGGGGCTGGGCAAGGGTGGCGCCAAGCGGCACCGCAAGGTGTTGCGCGACAACATCCAGGGCATCACGAAGCCCGCCATCCGCCGCCTGGCTCGCAGGGGCGGCGTGAAGCGCATCTCTGGTCTGATCTACGAGGAGACCCGCGGAGTGCTGAAGGTGTTCCTGGAGAACGTGATCCGCGACGCGGTGACGTACACTGAGCACGCCAAGCGCAAGACTGTGACGGCCATGGACGTGGTGTACGCCCTGAAGAGGCAGGGGCGCACCCTGTACGGTTTCGGCGGTTAGGCAGGCAGCCAGCCAGCCAGCCAGCCGGTGTGCTGTGCTGCGTTGTGGCCTTCCCGCGGCCGTGCCGTGCCCGTGCTTGGTGGGAGAGACGAAAACGGCCCTTTTCAGGGCCACCACACTGTTCGGAGATTGAAAAGTGCGAAAGAGTCTGTGTTGCCTGTGCGTGTTGTTGTTGTTGCTGCTGCTGCTGCTGCGCGTGCGTTAGTTTTTGAGTTTGACGCGATGGGCGCGGCTGAGTCCAGTGTGTGCGTGGTTTGTTGTTTGTTTGTGGCGTGGGCATAGGCGGGCGGGCCGGATCGATCGATCGATCGATCGATCGATCGGATCAGCTGTTTGGTTTTTTTTTTTTTTTGTCTGTGCCACGCGCGCCCCTTTAATTGAAACATTATAATGCTAACAATGATCATCACATTATCGGTGTATTGATGTCGTTGTCGTTTGGAACGCGACTCTGTGCGTGCGCGGAGGGGTGCAGAAACAAAAAAGACAAAAAGAGAGAAACGACAAAATGTGTGCGCGTTCGGCCACACGGGCTGTGGACAAGATGGCGGACGTGCGCCGGCGCTGGCTGTGCAATGTATGTATGTGGACGTGTTGTGTAAAGTGCGGCGAGCACGGACGACGGAAACTTTGCTTTGGACGTAGGTTTGTGTGGTGGCCCTGAAAAGGGCCGATTGTTGTGAGCCGAGCCGGCAAGGCAAAGGCAGGCGCGTTTGCGTGCAGGGAGCACGCAAGCGCAGCGCCGCGCTCTCTGTTTAGGCCTTCTTCTCGGTCTTCTTTGGCAGCAGGACGGCCTGGATGTTGGGCAGGACACCACCCTGTGCGATGGTGACGCCCGACAAGAGCTTGTTGAGCTCCTCGTCGTTGCGGATGGCGAGCTGCAGGTGGCGCGGGATGATGCGCGTCTTCTTGTTGTCGCGGGCCGCGTTTCCGGCCAGCTCGAGCACCTCAGCCGCGAGGTACTCCATGACGGCGGCGAGGTAGACGGGCGCCCCGGCGCCGACGCGCTCGGCGTAGTTTCCCTTGCGCAGGAGGCGGTGGATTCTGCCGACCGGGAACTGGAGCCCAGCCCTGCTTGAGCGGGACTTTGACTTGCCCTTGACTTTGCCTCCCTTTCCGCGTCCGGACATGGCGTTTGGCTAGTTGAAACACGTAACGTAACGGTGCGAGCCGCAGCGAGTCGAGCAGCGGAGTGCGTGGCGGCGGGACTAGGGTGGGGGTCCCTTTATGGGCTCGGGTGCGGCGGCCGGTTGCGCGCGCGCCCCATTGGTCGGCGGCCGCAACAGGGCGAGCTGGTAAAGGTGGGGTGTTGCGGTAGCGGCGGGTGCCACTGTGTGGGGAGACGCTGACTAGAGCGGAGCGCTTGCTGCTTGCTGTTGTACGTTCGAGATGCCGCCCAAGACTAGCGGGAAGGCCGCCAAGAAGGCTGGCAAGGCGCAGAAGAACATTTCGAAGGGCGACAAGAAGAAGAAGCGCAAGAGGAAGGAGAGCTATGCCATCTACATCTACAAGGTGCTGAAGCAGGTGCACCCCGACACGGGCATCTCGTCGAAGGCGATGAGCATCATGAACAGCTTCGTGAACGACATTTTCGAGCGCATTGCGGCCGAGGCGTCTCGCCTGGCGCACTACAACAAGCGCTCGACCATCACGTCCCGCGAGATCCAGACGGCTGTGCGGCTCTTGCTGCCTGGCGAGCTGGCCAAGCACGCCGTGAGCGAGGGCACGAAGGCGGTGACCAAGTACACGAGCTCCAAGTGAGGGGGTTAAGGCTCTAGGGAGCTCCCCTCCGTTGCGAGAGCGGCAAAACGGCCCTTTTCAGGGCCACCAAATTGCCTTTGCGGGAAGAGCGGAATTGTTGTTTGTGTGAGGCGGCGCATAGCTACCCGGTTTGGTTGGTTGCGAAGCAGCTGGTGGTGGTGGTTATGCGTGCTCGCGAGTCTTGGCGTGGTTGGTTGGTTGGTTGGTTGTTTGTTTGTCGACACCATAGACAGGAGGTGTTGTCTGTGTCGCTGATTCCTTTCCTTTCTTTGTCTCTGTCTGCCCGGTTAGTCACGTGACTGCAATTGAAACCCCTCGCGACTGTTGGATGTCACCGTTAGGGCCGTCGGCGGGTTTGTTTGTTGTCACATCATACATACATGATGGCGAGGGTGAAATGTTGTGTTGCCGTCTTACTATTCCCTTTGCTGTACGGCGTGGAGGTGTGTTGGTGACGTTTTAAAAAAAAAAAATGGACGTGTCTTTACTAGTCATTAAGAAGACGCAAGAATTGTACGGGCGGGTGGGGTAGGCGACACGCACGGTGGTGTACCCATTTATTTGGCCCTTGATTTTGATAGCCGTTTCTGCAGTTGATTTGAATGATTGATTGTTGTGCGCACGCACGCCGGTGTCGTCATTCAAGGTGCACGTGTGTTCGGTTCAGTGACGGTAGACGACGACGGCCGTTGTTTGTTGTTATGGGCGTACACGCGGTTGTCTGTGTCCCCCGGTGAAATGGCCGGTTTGTCGGTGATGTGATGTGATCCGATCCGGCGGCCCTGAGTAGCTGTCTATGGGCATCATGGCAACGTGTCGGTCTGAACACCCGTCTCACTGTGGCACCGTCGGCGCTGCGAACGGTGACGAAAGGCTGACTGTGATCGGTCGGATGTCATGTCTTGTCTGGGCAGAACGTGTGGAATGAGCCAAAAAAAAAAACTGTGGGGACGGAAACAATGGTGGAGGAGGGGAACGAAAATAATAAAACGAAACGAAACGAAGAAAAAGAAGAAGGAGAAGCAATCACCGGAAAACGAGACAGGGGAAAAACGGAGAGGCGCTGTCTAGAGCAACGGAACGTTCCCGTGCATTGCAGCCGCACTGACATGCGTTTACGGCGCGGCTGCAAGTGTCGGCCGTGGTGACGGCTGAATTGCATTGCCTTCCCGGATGCAACGTTCGCCCGATATGGCTCGGAGGAAGAATCTATGAGAGAGTGCCTTGCCCTTGCCGTTTCGTGTGCGGTGTAGCGAATGATGTGTGTGTGTGTGTGTGTGTGTGTGTGTGTGTGTGTGTGTGTGTAGTGGGGAATGGATGGTCGATAGCTGCCGTCACGGTCGAGATAACGCAGTCAAAGGTGTCGCGAAAAAGTGTGTTAGCCGTGGTTGGTTTGTGTGTTTGTTTTGTTTGTAAAGAGAAGGGACGAGAGAAAGAAGGTAGGTGGAGAGTGCGTTGCGTGTTGCGAACTGCGTCCGTGAATACGGCAGTATTTGGTGGTGGGCGTGCCCTTGCAGGTGGCCCGGAAGGCGTGTTCGTTTCGCGGTAGTGTGGACGGGTGAGGGGCACGCGTAACGCTGCGCTGCTGGCATATTCGGGAGATGGGAGGGGGCGAAAGGAGAAAGGAGACGCGGAGGGCGCGTGTGGGTGGTTCGCGCTGCGCTCGGCGGTTGTGTTTGTTTGTGCAACAAATGTGTTGCCGGGAGGGGGACCGTTGTTGTGGTGGTTGCGGTTGTAGCCTCCGACGCGGCTGGCAGTGAACAACGTGAGACGACGGATGCGTGGCTGGGGCGGCGCATGTCGCCGGTGCCATGCCTTTAGAGCCGCGTGGTCGGGGTGTGCGCACCGCGTGTCGTGTTGCGAGACATCACATGTGCTGCTGCGCACCGGTGGCGTGGCGTGGCGTGGCGTGGGGGCGAGGAGAGCGAGCCGCGCCAGTACCGCGCGGTGTGCTTGTGCGCCGGAGAATGGCACACTGCGCCTGCCCGTTGAGGAGGCTGATGGCCGTGGTGTGGTGGAAATGGAGCGCGTCGGACGTGTACCAATGAGAAAGAGAAACAAAGCAAGCAACCACGAACGAAAGGTGGAGGGAGGCATTGTGTCACATGTGGCGGTGGGGAAAAACGAAAAAAAAAACAAAAAACAAAAAACAAAACAAACAAAGACGTTAAGAAAGAGGAGAAACAACAAAGACAATGAGTCGTGCGTTCGCGAGGGGGGTGGGTGTGCGTGCGTAACGCCGGTACGCGCAGTGCGGAGCCCAACGGCTGTGTCGTCGGCCGAATGGGTGCGGGAATAGAGGCCGCGTCGGCACGGAGAAGGAAGCAAGAAGGAAGGACGCACGCGCGCTGCGGCGTTGGCGCGGTTTGCGGCTGGCGCCTTTGGTGGCAACGGCCAGGACAAGCAGCGGTGTATGGTGTTGTGCGGGGCGGACAGGGGCGGCGGTGGTGGACGGGGAGGAGGCGGTGGCGTGTGTGGTACGGCGAAAACGGGACGGACGGCCGGCGGATGTTGAGAGGCGCCGCCCGCGCACGCACGCAGACACACAGAAGGGAAGAGCGAGAAAGGAACAAATGGAGGGGGCGAATGTGGAGGTGCGGGGAGGGGGAGGCGGTGGTGTTTGTGGGCATGTGGTGGGAGAGAAGGGCGGGGGCGGAAGGACAGAGGCGCGAGGCGACAGCCTGTGCTTGTTGCTTGCTTGCGTCTTTTTGTTTTTTTATTTTGTTTTTATCCTTTGGTCGCCTTGGAGCCTGTCGGTCCCGTCCGTGTGTGGCCACGCTGTGGGTGCGTGTATGTTTGTACGTTTCGTTTTTTGTCTTCTTCTGCAGCAGAGGCGGCCAGCAAATGAGTGCGGTTGGATGGATGGGCGGCCACGGCACGGCACCGCACCTGTGCCCAAGGAGGAGACGCTGGCGGCGGGCCACCCTCGGATGCGGCCGGCCGGGGCTGTGTGCGCCGCTGCAACAACAACGAGTAAACAAGACGAAGACGAAGCGGATGGCTGGTGAGTGCATTTCGGCGGTAGACGAGGCAGTGTGTGATGTGGCGTTGTGACGGGGGGGTTTGCTCACGCGGCCTCGTTGTGTTGATGCGCAGGAAGACGAGATGCGGGCAGACGCGTACAGAGAGACGAGCCCGGTCTGCAGCAGGATGTGCGGCGCGCCGAGTGCAGAGCAGCGCGCGCCGGCTGGGCTGGGTTCGGCTGGGCCCGCCCGGCGGCGGGCCGCGCTGTTGTCGCGGACGTGAGCGCCCCCTGGCGGGTGGTCGGAGGCGGCGCGGTGGACGTGTGGCTGGTTGGCAGTGCACATTGCGAGTGGCTGGCTGGCTGGCTGGCTGGCTGGCTGGCGGGCGGGCGGTCGGTCGGCGGCGGCGGCGAGAAGAGAGAGGAGGTATGTGTTGCGGGCGCCTTTGCTGCGCTGCGTCGTTGCGTGCCTGGGCGTGCGCCTGTCGACTGTGTGTGACTGTGTTGGGCGTTGTGCCACCCACGTACGTGTGCTCGGCCGAAGGCAGGCGTCGGAAAGAAGAGGGCGAAGGGCAGGAAAGTGGGTCGGTGTGCGTGCGTAGCCCGTGATGTGATGATGTCACGTCACGTCATGTGTTTGCGAAGCGGCTGCCGAGAGGTGTGTGGTAGCGAGCGGGAATGTGCGTTTGGTGGTTGCGGCGTGAGGTGAGGGTGGGAGAATATTGGGGCGGGCGGGCGGGCGGGCGGGCCGTTGTTGGTGGTTCCTCCTGTGGTTGTTTGTGCAGCTTTGATGGCAACGTGGAAGGACGCCGGTTTCGTGCCTTGCGTGTGGTTGTCGACGGTGACTGGTTGGGGTGTGCGCCGATGCACGTGCCATGTCGTTAGTATGTTTGGGTCGTGAGTGTTGTTTTTGGCTGTGTTGTTGTGTACGGGAAGGGGGGGGAGAGGAGGAGGCGGGTGGATAGTGCGTGCAGTAGTGTCGTTGCGACGGGCGCGTCGGGTGGAGCTGTGCGTAGTGGCGGAAAGGTGTAGGTTGCGGGAAGGGAGCCCGTCGTGTGTCGTGTCGTGTCGTTGACGGGGTCGCGTGCGTGCGTTGTGAAATCGAGTGTGGCGGGAAAGGAGCAGTGTGCCGCTGGCGTCGTGGCCGTTAGCAGAGGCTGTGCTTGTCCGTTTGTTACCTGTTGGACGCTTGGTGCGAGTTGTTTGCTGCTGTTGTTGTTGTCATCGTTGTCGTTGTCGCCCCCGTCTCGCGGGTTGTTTTTGTTTGTCGGCTGTGCTGTGTCGGCGAGCTGTTTTGCGGTGCGTGAATGTGTTGGTGCAAAAGTGGCGGCGTTATGGCTGCGCCCGCGACGAGCCGCGGGCGCGCCATTGATGATGTTCAAACACAGAGCGGCTGTGTGCAATGGGAGGCCTGCGTACGGGTAGCGGTGTTGTCGTACGTGCATCCGGCCCGGTGCGGAAAGCGCCGTTGCCGTTTGCCCCTTAGTTGCCAGCCATGTCGCGTGAGCGGCGGGTTGCCTCTGGTCGACGTGGTGCTCGGGTTTGTGGTTGTTGGTGCCCTTTGGCCGGTGGGTGGTGTTTAATTTTGTTTTTGTGTGTGTGTGTGTTTTATATCTGCCTCCTGCTCGGTCGTGCGGCGGTTTGGTCGACGTCGTCTGTAGTTTTTGCGGCTTGCCGACGACCGACCGACACACCTTTGAAACCTACGTGTGGCGCCCGAAGGTGAACGTAACCTGACCGCGGACCTCTCGGCGCCTTAACCTAACCTAACCTCTAACCTAAGATGTCCGGCCGTAAAGGTAGGTGCGGCCACCTGACGCCTCACGTCCGAACGCTTAACCTAACTTTGACGCTTAACCTAACTGTAACCCTTAACCTAACCCACGTCCACCTAACCTAACCTAACCTCACCTTAGGGTGGTGTACACCGCGAATGCCTTAGGGCATGTTATGTTATATAGTCTTAGGTGGAGTCCACTATACGCAACAAGCGGCTACACGGGTAGCAGGGGTTGTGTGGCGTGGGCTGGGCGGTTCTGTTTAGGTTGGATGGCCCTTGGGCAAGTACGGAAAGGGCAACGGGCGCGGGGCAAGGTCAGGACATGCGGGGACCCAAGCGGCAATCGGTATTGTAATTGTCAACTGTCGAAGCTCTGCGTTGGTAAAGTACCGGAACGTCAAGCGCTGATAGAAAGCGCCGAAGCTGCAATCGTTATAGGTACAGACGGTGCTTTAGAAAGGATAGCGTGCATGCAACCGGTGGTGGAGTGGTTCGTCGCTGTTAGTAGTAGTTTATCCTGTGTAGTGAAGTAGAAGTGGTGGACGGTTCCTGTGAACTATTGTGGGTGGAGGGTACACTCAACAGCCGAGCTAGGTTGATAATTGGCTCCTTTTACCGACCTCGCGACTCAGCAGCATTAGTGGCCGAACAAGTGAGAGAAAATGTGGACATACATTTTCCTTTCCTCAGCGTGTTACAGTCTTAGGTGGAGATTTCAATGTGCCAGATGTTCAGGACGGGTGGTAGGGACAGAGCATCGAGTGACAGTATACCGAGTGCACCATCCGAACGAAAATTACCGCGAGCAATTAAACAGAGAGAGAACCGACTCGTGGAGATAACATCGTGGACCTACCGATGACAAACAGACCCCGAACTTGTCGACTCTGTATGTGCAGAACAGGGACCCAGTGATCAAGAGGCCGTTGCAGCATCGCTGAATATGGACGTTAATAGGAATATACACAAAAAAGGGAGGAAGGTTTATCTGTTTAGCAAGAGTAATAGAAGGCAGATTTGAGACTAGCAGACAGATGAAAACGCAAATGTCTGCTCCGACACTGACAATGTTGAGTGTTTATGGAGAAAGTGCAAGGCAATCGTAAAACGCGTCTTAGACAGGTACGTGCCGAGTAAAACTGTGAGGGATGGGAAAAACCCACCGCGGTACAACAACCAAAGTTTAGGAAACTATAGCGAAAGCAAGGAGAGCTTCACTCAAAGTTGAAACGCAGCCAAAACCTCTCAGACAAACAGACGCTAAACGATGTCCAAAGTTAGCGTAAGGAGGGCTATGCGTGAAGCGTCCGGTGAATGCGAAAGTAAAATTCCATGTACCGACGTGACAGGAAATCAAATCAAATCCTAGGACGTTGTGGTCGTACGTTGAATCAGTAGTAAGCGGCTCGAAACGGCATATCCAGACACTCCGGGATGATGATGGCATTGAAACAGAGGATGACACGCGTAAAGCTGTGAAATACTAAACACCTGTTTCCAAAGCTGTTTCACGGAGGACGACCGCACTGCAGTTCCTTCTCGCACAAACGAAAAAATGGCTGACATCGAAATAAGTGTCCAAGGAGGAATAGAAAAGCAACTGGAATCACTCAACAGAGGAAAGTCCACTGGACCTGACGGGATACCAATTCGATTCTACCTACACAGAGTACGCGACAGAACCTCCTAACAGCCGTGTACCGCAAGTCTCTAGAGGAACGGAGGGTTCCAAATGATTGGAAAAGAGCACAGGCAGTCCCGGGCTTGAAGAAGGGTCGTCGAGCAGATGCGCAAAACTATAGGCCCTATATCTGTGACGTCGATCGGTTGTAGAATGTGAGAACATGTTTTATGCTCGAGTAGTAGCATGTCGTTTTTTGGAAACCCAGTGTCTACTATGTAGGAATCAACATGGATTCCGGAAACAGCGATCGTGTGAGACCCAACGCGCTTTATTTGTTCATGGGACCCAGAAAATATTAGATACAGGCTCCCAGGTAGATGCCATTTTGGTTGACATCCGGAAGGAGGGCGTTCGATACAGTTCCGCACTGTCGCCTGATAAACAAAGTAAGTGTCTGCAGAATGTCGGACCAAGTGTGTGTGGCTGGACTGAAGAGATTGTAGCAAACAGAACACAGCATGTTGTGTTATCAATGGAGAGACGTCTACAGACGTTAAAGTAACCTCTGGCGTGCCACAGGGGAGTGTTATGGGACCCATTGCTCTTCACACACAATGTATATAAATGACCTAGTAGATAGTGTCGGACGTTGCATGCGTCTTTTCGCGGATGATGCTGTAGTATACAGAGAAGTTGCAGCGAAAAATGCAGGACGATCTGCAGCGGATAGGCACGTGGTGCAGGGAGTGGCAACTGTCCCTTAACATGTATTGCGAATAATATAGAAAGACGGACCCTTTATTGTATGATTGATTATATGATAGCGGGACAAACACTGGTAGCAGTTACGTCTGTAAAATATCTGGGAGTATGCGTGCGGAGTGATTGGGAGTGGGATGATCATCATATTAAAAAAAAAAAACAAAAAAAAAAAACAAACAAAAGTAATTGTTGGTAAGGCGGGTACCAGGTTGCGATTTATTGGGAGAATGCGTAGCAAATGTCGTCCATCAACAAAGGAGGAGGTGGCTTACAAAACACCCGTTCGTTCGACCTATACGTGCGTGTTGCCCATCAGTGTGGGATCCGTACCAGGTCGCGTTGACGGAGGCGACGGAGACGATCCAACGTTTCGTCGCAGGGTCATTTGGTAA